>NC_138775.1:129662906-129872906 GCF_965119305.1 Pelophylax lessonae | reverse complement strand
AAAGAAAGGCTAGAGCAGTGATCTTCAAACTGCAGCCCTGGGGCCGGATACGACCCTTTGCTTGCCTTTATTTGGCCCTTGAAGCATTATTCCTGCAACTGACACCAACTATGGGGCATTATTCCTGCCACTGACACCAACTATGCGGCACTATTCCTTTCACTGACACCAAAGATGTGATCTAATTCCTTCCACTGACAATAAAAATGAGGCATCCCACCAACACCAGCTATTTCTCCTCCTAATACCAAAGATCGGGCATTATTCACTCCCACTGGGCACAATTCGACCTCCTAAAATCTGAAGGACAGTAAACTGGCCCTTTCTTTGGAAATTTGGAGTCCCCTGCACTAGAGGGAATTAGCAAATACATGTAACCATTTGTACATTATTGGCTGCTATTTTACCTTTCACCAATCTCTCCTGCATATTCTGTCTGCTTTCGTATGCTCTACCTTCTTTCTGTGGGGAGTTTTTATGTTCTCTAGTTATTTTGTGGATTTCTGCTTGTGCTTTCATTCCAGCACCAAAGATACTAGTTTACTATATTTTTTAGGTTATCACACACCATAGTGAAACTTTCAATATTTATGACACATAGAGGTTGATTTGGTAAAGGTACATATATTGCAAATGCAAGTACAGTTGCTCCAGAGCTTAGTAAATGAGGGGAAGCCCTGCTGACTTCCATCATCTAATCATCTGCAAGAAAAAATGCTGTGTTTTTTTTTAATTTGCCTTGCGTGTGATTGGGTATTGTTCATAAAATGAAGCTTTAGCTTTACCTCATTTACTAAGCTCGGGAGCAACTGCACTAGCAGAGTGTAACTGCCTGTTTGCCTTCAGTAAATCCACCCCACAGCATCATACAGTTGAACTTTTTATGGGCTTTTGTACTCTATAACTGAACTGACTTCATAATAATCAAAGGCTTGTGCAGAATATGGTCATGTTTTATAGGCTCTTCTACAACAAAACATGTTTAACCACTGCCCGCCCGCCGTCATATGACGGCGGGACGGTGCGGCTATTATCCTGGGCGGACGTCATATGACATGACCCAGTAAATGCACGGCAGGCGCGCGATCGCGGGCGCGCCGCCGTGCACTGCCGGTGTCGGCGTGTCCCCGGGACACAGCCGGTCACCGGCAGGGGGGAAACAGCCAATAGGCATGGCTGTTTCCCACGTGATCGGCTGTGTTCCAATGACACAGCCGATCACAATGGAGGCGCCCGGGAGATGACCGCGCATGCGCGATCGGGAGCTGTCACCGGCGGTAGTAAACAGTCACTGACAGTGACTGTTTACTATGTGATCGGCTGTGAAT
Organism: Pelophylax lessonae; assembly: GCF_965119305.1. Taxonomy (NCBI): domain Eukaryota; kingdom Metazoa; phylum Chordata; class Amphibia; order Anura; family Ranidae; genus Pelophylax; species Pelophylax lessonae. Next base: position 129,871,578 of record NC_138775.1, on the reverse strand, counting down.
CTATTCACAGCCGATCACAAAATGTAAACAAAGAGCAGTAACTCAGTGTTACTAGCTCTTCTCCCCTCATACAGTTTCCAGTATGAGGGGAGAAGAGCTAGAAACATTGAGTTACTGCTCTGTACCCCTGTAAAAAGTAAAAAGCACACAAATAAAGGTCCCCCACACACAGTCCTCAGCCCCCCCCAATGTCACCTGTCACCCAACAGTCACCTCATCAGTGCCCAGAAATTGACACCCATAACGTTCACATGTGAGAGTAGCGATCGCAGGCAGAATAACCGCGATTCTGCCCGCGATCCGGAAATCATTGCAAATCGCGGGACGCCTGTGCGTTGCCCGTGATTTGCAATAGCACCCCAAACGCTGTGCGATGTTGCCGCCATTTCCGCCTGCCGAATCGTGGTAACATCGCGCAAACATCGCATGATGCCCAAAAAAGGTACAAGAGTTTCTTTGGGGCGTCATGCGTTGTTTGCGTGATGTTACCTCGATTCGGCAGGCGGAAATCGCTGCAACATCGCACAGCGTTTGGGGTGCTATTGCAAATCACGGGCAACGCACAGGCGTCCCGCCATTTGCAATGATTTCTGGATCACGGGCAGAATCGCAGTGATTCTGCCCGTGATCGCTACGCTCACATGTGAATGTAGCCTAAAATTCACCGGTCACCAGAGACTGCCATCAGTACCGCCGTGCACCATCGCCCGTCACCTGTCACCCATCAGTGACCATCGCCCGTCACCTGTCACCCCATCAATCACCGTCACCTGTCACCCCATCAAACATCGTCACCTGTCACCCCATCAGTCACCGTCATCTGTCACCCTATCAATCATCGTCACTTGACACCCCATCAGTGATCGTCACTTGTCACCCCATCAATCATCGTCACATGTCACCCCGTCAGTGATTGTCATCTGTCACCCCATCAATCATCGTCACTTGTCACCTCATCAATCATCGTCGCCTGTCACCTCATCAATCATCATCACCTGTCACCCCATCAGTCATCGCCACCTGTCACCCCATCAGTCATCGTCACCTGTCACCCCATCAGTCATCGTCACCTGTCACCCCATCAGTCATTGTCACCTGTCACCCCATCAGTCATCGTCACCTGTTTGTCATATACATGCAATCACTTACTGACCGCCTAACGACTATATGCGTCGGCCATTAAAAGCTAAATACTGGGGTTATGGCAGCAGATAGCCCCCATAACCCCGGTATTTTTTGAAACGGCGGGCGGTCGGCTTTCAGATAAGGGTGGTCCCAGTGGCGGATTCGCCGCGGAATTACCCTTACGGTGCAGGGGAAGAGGTGCCCCCCCCCCCTCCTGCCGCGTCCCAGACGTTTTCCCAGCTTACCGGACCCGCCGGCAGCGGGGAAAACTATCCGGTCCCGGATCCTCAGAGACAGGAAGTCGAGTGAGGGCAAGATGGCCCTCACTCAACTCTATGGTCTTGGAGGACCGGAGCTACGTCAAAAGACGTTGCCTAGCAACCGGTTTAAAGGGCCGCTTTTTTTTTTGCTTTTTTTTTTTTTCCTCTTTCAACAATTTTTTTTTTTTTCTTTTTTAGTGTAGTTGTGAGGTGTGAGGTCTTTTTGACCCCAGATCTCACAATAAAGAGGACCTGTCATGCCTATTTCTATTACAAGGGATGTTTACATTCCTTGTAATAGGAATAAAAATGATCAAAACATTTTTTTTTTTAAACTGTGTAAAAATAAAAAAATAATAAATAAAATAAATAGGAAAAAAAAAAAAAAATTAAAGCGCCCTGCCTCCGTTAGCTCGCGCGCAGAAGCAAACGCATACGCAAGTCCCGCCCACATATGTAAACGGTGTTCAAACCATACATGTGAGGTATCGCCGCGATCGTTAGAGCGAGAGCAATAATTTGAGCCATAGACCTCCTCTGTAACTCTAAGCTAGTAACCTGCAGAAATTTTTAAAATGTTGCCTATGGGGATTTTTAAGTACCAATGTTTGGCGCCATTCTGTGAGCATGCACAATTTTGAAGCATGACATGTTGGGTATCTAATTACTCGGCGTAACATTATCTTTCATATTATGGAAAAAAATTGTGCTAAATTTACTGTTTTCTTATGTTTTAGTTCAAAAAAGTGAATTTTTTTTCAAAAAAATCGCATTTGGAAGACTGCTGCGCAAATATGGTGTGATAAAAAATATTGCAACGATCTCCATTTTATTCTCTATGGTCTCTGCTAAAAAAAAATATATAATGTTTGGGGGTTCTAAGTAGTTTTCTAGCAAAAAAAAATGATTTTAGCTTGTAAACACCAAGTGTCAAAAATAGGCCCAGTCTTAAAGTGGATAAATGGACAACTTTGTGTAAAGCGCTACTTGGATGTTAGGCCTATGTATGTGGCCAGGCTGTGAAAAAGTGTTACACATGTGGTATCGCCATACTCAGGAGGAATAGCAGAATGTATTTTGGGGTGCAATTTTTGCTATGTACATGCTATGTGTTAGAAATATTGCATAAATGGACAGCTTTGTGTAAAAAAAAATGTGTTTTCATTTTCTTTCCACATTTTCCAAAAACTTGTGGAAAAAAATGACATATTCAAAAGACTCATTATGCCTCAAAAATTATACGTTGGGCTGTTTGCTTTCCAAAATGGGGTAATTTTATGGGGGTTTCCATTGTCCTGGTGCTCCAGGGCCTTCAAAAGTGCGATAGGTTGTCAGGAAATTATATGTGTAATTTGTGCTCCTAGAATGCCGGACGGGGCTACTTGGATGTTAGGCCTCTGTATGTGGCCAGGCTGTGAAAAAGTCTCACACATGTGGTATCTCCATACTCAGGAGGAGTAGTAGAATGTGTTTTGGGGTGTAGTTGCAAGTATACATGTGCTGTGTGAGAGAAATAACCTGTTAATACGGCAATTTGTAAAAAAAAAAAAAAAAAAAAAAAAAAAAAAATCTTCATTTTGCAAAGCATTGTGGGAAAAAATTACAACTTCAAAAAACTCACCATGCCCCTTATTAAATACCTTGGAATGTCTACTTTCCAAAAAGGGGTCATTTGGGGGGTATTTGTACTTTCCTGACTTTTTAGTGTCTCAAGAAATGAGATAGGCCTTCAGTACATCAGGTGTGATCAAGTGTGATCAATTTTCAATGATTCGCACCATAGCTTGTGGACTCTATAACTTTCACAAAGACCAAATAATATACACTTACTTGGGTTATTTTTACCAAAGATAAGTAGCAGTATAAATTTTGGCCAAAATTTGTGAAGAAAAATTACTAATTTGCAAAATTTTATGACAGAAACAAAGAAAAATGCGTTTTTTCACAATATTTTCAGTCTTTTTTTATTTATAGCACAAAAAATAAAAAACCCAGTATTTATCAAATACCATCAAAAGAAAGCTCTATTTGTGTGAAAAAAAGGACACAATTTTTGTATGGGTACAGTGTTGCATGACTGAGTAATTCTCAGTCAAAGTGTGAGAGCGCTGAAAGCTGAAAATCGGTCTGGGCAGGAAGGGGGTGAAAGTGCACTGTAGGCAAGTGGTTAATAGCCCATACAATCAGTGGATAATAATTAAAGTATTTTTGTGGAACAAATTACACTAAAACATCTTGCAGCATCTTATATTCCACAACAGAGCAGTCTTCATAGCTCAGCAAGCCAGCTGAGAAAAAACTTTTCTTTTGGGATTCAAAATAAATGGTAGCATTGTTAGACAAACCCAAAAGGTGTTTTATTGTGATGCACTACTGCAAGCTAATCTGTAGTAATGAGATTACCAATACAAGGGTATGTAACTTGCTCCATGGCCCACTCTTCTGATTTCTGCTGTCAACGAACAGGTCTAGGTAAAGATGGTCATGGCTTGTTGCAAATACAGGAAGCTCAAAATTTGGCTTTCTATCCATACATGCACATACATCAAGCATGTCAACCTGCTGACCCTCTCACTTTGTGGTCCTCAGTGCTTTAACCTGTTTCCGCAAGCCACACACATTTATGGGGCTGCTGAGCAGGTGTGCTTTAACGTTGAGTAGCCATATATGCAGTACTGTTAGGATTAAGTTCACCTGCTGGTGGCACTGTGCTGCTCTGGGCTGAATGCTGCAGTTCCAGTGTCCACCAGCAGGTGTCTCCCAGAAGCCAGCAGGCTGTAATGATCGGATCCACCTATGTTCTGCTGCCAGGTAGCTATTTAAGGCTTCTCTTCCCCTTCCCCAGTGTGTCAGTATTTTGATTGCCTCCTTGTTGCCAGAGCCTTGTTCCTTGTGATGTTTATACATAGCCATTTCTATCCTGTACCCCTCTGCCTTGCTCCTGCTCTCTACCCTAATACCCAGTTGTTATCCCCCCTTCCTTGCATCTCTGTATTCCCTGTTATCCTTGTCCCTTATACTGTAAATATTTGTAAATAGTCAGTTCTTAGGCTCCGTTCACATGTGAGCGTATGGATCGCGGGCAGAACCGCAGCGGTTCCGCCCGCGATCCGGAGATTTATTGCAAATCGCGGGACGCCTAGCGTTGCCCGTTGATTTGCAATAGCCCCCCAAACGCCGAGCGATGTTGCCGCGATTTCCGCCTGCCGAATCGCGGCAACATCGCGCAAACAAAATCGCAGGACGCAATACGCTCCAAAAAAGTACAAGAGCTTCTTTGGAGCGTATTGCATCCCGCGATTTTGTTTGCGCGATGTTGCCGCGATTCGGCAGGCGGAAATCGCGGCAACATCGCTCGGCGTTTGGGGGGCTATTGCAAATCAACGGGCAACGCTAGGCGTCCCGCAATTTGCAATAATCTCCGGATCACGGGCGGAACCGCGGCGGTTCTGCCCGCGATCCAAACGCTGACATGTGAATGCAGCCTTAGGTTCATTAGTTATTTTTGTCTTTGGGGTTAGTTCTTGTTTACTAGAGTTTCCTATGTTCACCGTTTGCTGTGTATGCTTGTTTTTGTGTTGCACTGTAAATAAATCTCACTTAAGGGTATCTACATTGTTTGGTCTCAGTTCCATGTGTAGCTACATGTGTCTAGTCTCCCTAGCTGCTGCTGAATCCTGACAAGTACTGTGCAAAAGTTTTACGCAGGTGTGGAGGAATGCTGTAAAATAGGAATATTTTCAAAAATATACATTTGAATTGTTTTATTTTATCAATTTACAAAATGCAAAGTGAGTGAACAGAAGAAAAATCTAAATCAAATCAATATTTGGTGTGACTACCCTTTGGCTTCAAACCAGCATCAATTCTTACACTTGCACACTTTGTACACTTGCACAAAGTCATGGAATTTGTAGGATTAGAGCAGGGCCGCTGTTAGAAATCACAGGGCCCCGTACAACCTACCTGACAGCCCCCCCATGGAAATATCAAATCGCTAAAATTCCATGGTCGCAATGTTATGTTTTGCAGCCATGGCAGAAATTAGAGCCTCGCTACTGTTGCCTCATGACACCTGTTTTTTCTTTTTTTTTTTTTTATTATTATTATTTTTTTTAATCAAGTCATTTTTATTGTCAATGTTTTACAGTACAAAAATAATATAGCAATATAAAGCATACTGTCAAGAAAAGCTTCTTGTACAAACGATATAATAAACAGGATTCTAACTGTAAAGGGGCATGGCTTTGTTATGTAACCACAGAGACATATGATCCTACATAGCAGGATCGTATGATCTCTGCAGTTACACCAGGGAGAATGACAGGCGGCTTTGTTTACATCAGCCGCCTGCCTTTCTTCCTCTCCAGCGGGAGATCGGAGCCGTCGGTCACACGCGTGGGGATGGCCATGAATGAGTGGGGGGCGGGAGCGTGCCTCTGGCGGCGCACGCTCACCCCCTGCAGGCTCCTGGGCGAGAGACGCAGTACTACGTCGCTTTGCCCAGGAGGGGCTGACTGCCGCAGTAAATATACTCCCTCTTCTCGGGTCCCCCTTTGCTGCTCCTGGCCCCTCCCCCTGTTGAGTGCCCCCACAGCAAGCAGCTTGCTATAGGGGCACCTGAGCCGACCCACAGCTCCGTGTGTCCATTCAGACACGGAGCTGCCGTTCTGGCCCAGCGACTCTCTCTCTCTTTTGATTGGCTAACTGACTTTGATTGACAGCCATGGGAGACAATGGCGCATGCGGCTGTGTCTCAGTCAATCAGGAGAGAGAGCCTTGGAGGGACTCGTGGACATCGCTGGAGAGAGATGGGGCTTAGGTAAGTATTAGGGGTTGCTGGGGAGGCTGCTACATCCAAAAGGTTCTCTATCTTAATGCATAGAATTCATTAGGATAAAAAACCTTTTGTCTTTACAACTCCTTTAATCTTTTGATGATTATTGTTTGTGGAGACACAGTTTATTAGTATGTTTTTTCCATCTGTAGCAATTTAAAAAAAAAAATGGTAAAGATAGGTAAACTATATATATATTGTATATATGACCAGAAGACACAACTTTCTTTTGCAAGGTGTTTTAAGGAAGACACAATGCCCTGCAAAAATGTATTGTGTGTTCTTTCAAAAGATGAATATTTTATATACACTGTATGATAAAGCTTTTTTTTTTTTGGATGTAACAATTCAGATAGTTATCATCGCTAAGTCATTGTCTGCAACGTTTAGTTAAATATCCATGAGTTTGCATGCCTGTTGTCTCCAAATGATCAAAATTAAACTTTAAGTTCTATTTGCATTATTAATGGCTGGATAAGCAAGCAATGTCAACTTGGTAGCAGGTGCAGTTAGCTTGTCTGCCACTAGGTGGCTCTGTCCCAAAACAGTATGGTAGAGGTAATTGGGTGTTAGGTTCCCTTTCAGACAAAGCATTTCTGTAGTGATGTAATGGGTGAAGTTAAACGGAATTCCCTCCAATTTTGTGGGACTTTATGAATGGCAACACAGACAATATGCTCCAGGAAATATCAAAAAATACAAAACTTAATTAGACAACAGTAAAAATACTGTTTTCATATTTTTAATGTTGTCTAATACATTTTTATATATTTCCTGGAGCATATTGTCTGTGTTGCCATTCATAAAACCCCACAAAATTGGAGGGTATTACTTTTCTCTATATATTGGGAGGAAGGCACTTCCATCCTTCCACCATGCCCATATATGAGCCAGGATGGGAGGATGAAAGGAGCTCAGTTTGGAGTTGGGAGGCACCCGCGGTTGGCCTTTCGGGATAAATAGTAGTGGCAAGCAGAACAAACCTTTCCTTTTTGGGGCCAATGTGGACCAAACTTTAAACTATGCATCCCATTATGTAGGATCACTTGTTTTTCTATTGAACCTTTTTTTTTTATCATCCTTTACCTTTACACTGCTCCTATCTGTTTTTCCTCACTGGTTGTACTCATTTTCTGGTATTCTCTCTGGTTCTCAGTTCTGTTTTGCCTTAAACCCATTCTCACTTTCACTTTTATTTGAGTTACTTGGGTGTCAGTATCTTGTTGAAAGCACCTAATCCCACATTCTTCTATTCCTTTATGCTTTCATTGTTTGCTCAGTAATCACAAGTCATATGTAAAGTAGTAATGCACTTACTGTATATATTCCTCACAGAAACTGTTGGCATTTTCTGTTGTTTATACCATAGACTAGTACACATGGATATTTCGTTTTTCTGGTATTCAATCTGCCCTCCATTTGCCCCCCTTGGTCTCTGCAGGTCAGACAGCCACTGCTCCCGGGGCAGTCGTCCTCTAGGACCTTCAACCATGTGTATTATTTAATTCAACTTGGAGCTGATTTTACAAAAAAGGGTTATTTGTTACATTTGTGGAGACATAGATTAAATTATATGATATTATTATTTTGCTATTAATTTATTTTATAGACATGTTTCTTGCATCTACTCCTAAAGAGTGGTTATGAGCCACAAAACACATAGAGTTATTGGAAGTAATGAGCTCCTGGATATGATATACCATCATGCATCAATATTTGTTATATGTTCAAATTGTTTCATGACCTTGTATGAATTTATATTGTTATCGTGTTTATCCATTGCACATTATAAATCAGCTCATTAGTATCTTAAAGCGGAGTTCCGGGCACAAAATCGATGTTTTTTTTTTGTGCCCGTCCGCTAGTTCTGGATAACCTGAAAAGGAATTGGATAGTTAGGTTTTTTTTTTTTTTAAAACTCAACTTGTAATTGTAGATCGTAAATACTCACCTCAGGGTACTTCCTCCCTCGGAGCCGCGGCTCTCCCCGTCACTTCCTGCCTCGCGATGATTCCTGGGAGCTGAACGTCATAGCTCCCAGGAATCAATGCGACGGCACCGGCCCCGCACGTCATTTCCGGGCGCCGCACCGGAAGTGACGAGAGGGGCCGGTGCGGCGCATTCTGGGAGAAGAAGACACGGAAGAAGACGCAGAAGAGGACCGCGCCGGCTTCAGCTGCCCACAAGAGAGATGGAAACGCTGTGGAAGAAATTTTATAAGTAAGTATTTCTTCTAAAAGGTAAGTGCGAACCGGGACAGATCAGAGGCTAGCCATTGTGGAATGTGCTAGCCCTGACTGTCCCGGGGTATGCTTATTGAAAAATCACATCTGTGCCCGGAACTCCGCTTTAAACAAGTCTTTTTTTTAATTGTGATTACTTATGGAACAATATTCTGCACTCACGTGCATTCATTACAATTTTTTATGTGAAGTGCCTCATTTAAAGTACCAGGAATTTGTGCCATTTAAGAGCTTTTCTGTAACTAGATAGATAGCTGTTTGTTAGATTTAGAACTTTTTGCTATTTACCAATACATTTCTGTTGTTGTATTGAAGTTTTCACTCACAGTTTGAAACTCCCATTTACCGAATCATATTAGAGAGATGTGAAAGGGTAACTCCACTTTCGTAGGGAAAAAAAAAAAAAAAAATAAAGAAAAAACAATATAGTGTATACAATTGCGAAAAAAAATCATATTGTAATTAAATGTTATTAAAATTACATTTCCTTTACAATCTGCAGCTGTTGTAATTTTCTGAATTTGCAATGCAATATGGCTACCTGAAGGTGTCCTGTATACAGAATGTGTACTGACCACACCCCAGAAACATCATTTCCTGCTAGTGTGATTGGCTCACCAATTTTCACAGAAGTCTGTTTAAGATACAAGTCAGATTTCTGGCATCCCCTGCAATGAAAATGTCATTTTGGTGAGATAACCCCAATTGGAGCATGTCTAAAGGGATGCAGGCCCAACAGATCTCATTAGTGCTCTGCAGCTGCCACAGCAGATAGATAATTATGAAACCACTTCTATTTGACCCACTCAGCACAGAGGCACAGAGGAACAAACAATAATTTCTTCAGAATAACAAAAGGTGGGAATCTGCAACAAAGTTTGTTAAAATCCTTGCAATGTACCAAGATCACCCAGAGGGGAATGTTTTTTTCTCAACAAAAGTGGAGTCACGCTTTAAATCTAAAATATAGGTTTTGGTTTTGGAGTAACTCACTACTCTAAAATGCTGAGAACCCCCCTTATTTTTTTTTAATTTAAAGGAAAATGAAAGGAAATGAGACTTGTTTGTACTTTACTGGTTTATGGCTCAGTTGTGTTTTTACATGGCCTGTGCATAGCTCAGCGCTCTAGTGAGTGTTGGATGGGCAGAGAAGACAGCCGGTGACTGTCAGTCACTGGCTGTCTGCTCATTGAAGCCTGAGAACTGAGCGATCAGTCTTAGAAGCTGTGGGGGGCAGATGCATTAAATTGATGTTGCATCCACCTAGGTGAGTATAAATATTTTTTTCAAAACTCATACATCACTTTTAAGGGTGAGGAGGAGAAAAAGTAGGGGTATCTGAATGATTTTTCGGTAGCAATTCCGCTTTGTCAGAACAGCATTCAGTAGTACAGGCAGCAGGAAAAGCAATTATTTCTTCTTTGCATGAAACAATTATATTGGATGCTTAAGGCTTCATTCACATGTCAGCGTATCGATCGCGGGCAGAATCACCGCAATTCTGCCCGCGATCCGGAAATCATTGCAAATCGTGGGACGCCTGTGCGTTGCCCATGATTTGCAATAGCACCCCAAACGCTGTGCGATGTTGCCGCGATTTGCGCCTGCCGAATCGCGGTAACATCACGCAAAAAAAATCGCAGGACACATGATGCCCAAAAAAGGTACAAGAGCTTCTTTGGGGCGTCATGTGTCCCATGATTTTTTTTGCGCGATGTTACGGCGATTCGGCAGGCACAAATCGCGGCAACATCGCACAGCGTTTGGGGTGCTATTGCAAATCATGGGCAATGCTCAGGCGTCCCGCAATTTGCAATGATTTCCGGATCGCGGGCAGAATCGCGGTGATTCTGCCCACAATTGATACGCTGACATGTGAACGTAGCCTTAAATATTTGACAAAATAGCTTCAAAAGAAAACCTGTAGTAAAAGAAATACGTATGCTGCCACTGGTGACTCCATGCTAGTTGTGTGAGTGTTATGCTGACCCAAATAGTTTAAATATGTTGAGTCATTAATAAAAAACAAACATGAAATCATAGTGAAGCCAGAATGTCTGATTGGCATTTTGACACAAGGAATTAAAACTTAAAGGATGAAGCCCAGGCAACTGGCATTTTTAGAAGTATAGGTTAAAAATGGCAGTTGAATATTTATCTCTGTACAGATTTGTTTATATTAATTCATTAATTAATTATATTAACCGTTACTGGCAACAATCATTTATGGAAGTCCATTTTCATGGGGTAAAGGGACCCGCTGTAAAAACCTTTTAAATATATAACTAGTTAATGTTTATAAAGCAAAAGAAAGGGCACTTCTAAAGTGCAGTAAACACTAAACTTTAATAGCCTAAACAAGATTAAAAACACCTGCAAGATACACAAGTGTACAGGATCGTCAAAATATGTAAGACACAAGTCAATCTGGCTCAACCAATAAAAAAACAAAATACAGTAAAGAAATATATAGATGTAGAGATACATATATATAGGATGGGGTCACATATACACAAAATAGATTGATGTATATGTGCATTGGGAGAAAAGATTATGTATACAATAAGCATATATACTTTTTCAGATGCCTAGATTGGAAGTCTAATCAGAGATATAGGAAGCATCTTACATGGATTTGGGACACATGTGAGTCTTGGAGGAAAATGCTATTAGTGATAAGTACCCCACAGGGGAAACCTCTATAGCCTTTATACTAAAGCTTACACTATCTAGCTCTGCATACTAAGGACTATTACTACATCTGCATTATCTAAGATTGCTAGCTCTTGAGCCTACTACCACCTGTTCTTGCACTGGGTTGATCTCTCTTGTATGTCCACCTGCTACTCTGTCATCTACTACCATACATGATTAGGGTTGAGCGGACACCTAGATGTCCGTGTTCGACGGGTTCGGCCGAACTTTAAAAAAAAGTCCGGGTCCGTGTCCCGGACTTTTACCGAACTTTTCCCGGACACCGAACCCCATTGAAGTCAATGGGGACCCGAACTTTAAGGCACTAAAATGGCTCTAAAACACCAAAGGAAAGGGCTAGAGTGCTGCAAATGGCAGCAAAACGTAATTAAGAGCATGGCAAGTGCTCTGCAAACAAATGTGGATAGGGAAATAACTTAAAACAACAAAAAAAAACAGAAAAATAAAACAATGTTCTTCTTCATCTCTGAAGGACGAGGCCCATATGGAGTAGGAGGGAGGTTGAGGTGGTGGTGGATGTGGCGGTGACATAGGCGTGCGCACAGGGTGTGCTGGGTGTGCCTGGGCACACCCTAATCACCTAGGGCACATAGCATTGCCAGTGAGGAGATGGGAAAGATCTCCCTGGGACCTGCTCTGCTCTATTTCTCCTTGCCTACAGGTACATGGCCCCGATACATTACTCTCCCTGCTGGCAAACACATGCATGTGTATTTCAACTTTGGGGTGCACACCTTAATGCAATAGGCTGCGCACACCTATGGGTGGTGTAGGTGGAAGCGGCGGTGGAGGAGGACCAGGGCCGGATTAACAGCATCATGGGCTTGGTGCTGAGGATTTTGAAGGGCCTTAAGGGCCGTGCCTTGCCATGCACCCAGAGGAGGAAGGGTGCAGCCATGCATGCCTAATTCAACATGGGATGCTGTCTCTGAAGCCCATAAACACATCCATGCATCGCCAACTGTCCCTCCTTGTCCGGCCTTCACGCTGTGTGGGGAGGTTCTGAGGGTGCTGCCTGGGGAAGCGAGCATAGAAGCCAGACTTCTGTGTTTACAAGTGACAGAAGAGCGGTAACAGTGAATATGGCCAACCCGGGGCCTATATAAAAGGTAGGGGCCTGGAGCTGCAGCTCCAATAGCCCCTACATTAATCTGGCCCTGAGGAGGAGGACGAGGTAGCCAACACTGCTTCTTTTCAAAAATTTTAAATGAGGGTACACCCCAAAAGAGTGAGAAAGAGCAAAAATGGAACAATGGGTGGGTAAGGTCGGTATCCATTGCTATTCTGCATAAGGTACGGAAAAGTCCCGTGGGATCCATGCCTGGTTCATTTTAATGAACGTGAGCTTGTCCACATTGTCTCTGGACAGGCGGCTGCGCTTGTCTGTTATAACGCCCCCAGCCGTGCTAAATACCCGTTCAGATAATACACTGGCTGCAGGGCACGCCAGCACCTCCAAGGCGTAAAGGGCAAGCTCAGGCCATGTGCCCAATTTGGAGACCCAGAAGTTGAAGGGGGCAGACCCGTCATTCACTACATGTAGGCGTGTGCACACATACTGCTCCACCATGTTGGTAAAATGCTGCCTCCTGCTAAGACGTTCCATCTGAGCTGCTGGTGCTGCTGTTTGTTGTGGCGTGCTGACAAAGCTTTTCCACATTTCGGCCATGCTAACCCTGCCTTCTGAGGTGCTGGCGGTGCCCTGGTTGCGTTGGCGACCTCCTCCTCCTCCTCCTCTGCCTTGTGCTTCCACTGTGGCCCCGCTGTCAGATGGGAATGCCAGCAGCATGGCGTCTACCAGCGTGCGCTTGTACTCGCGCATCTTGCGATCGCGCTCCAGTGAGTGAATTAAGGACGGTACGTTGTCCTTGTAACGGGGATCCAGCAGCGTGGCCACCCAGTAATCAGCACAAGTTAGAATGTGGGCAACTCGGCGGTCGTTGTGGAGACACTGCAGCATGTAATCGCTCATGTGTGCCAGGCTGCCCAGAGGCAACGAAAGGCTGTCCTCTGTGGGAGGTGTATCGTCCGTGTCCTCTGTATCCCCCCAGCCACGCACCAGTGATGGCCATGAGCTGGCCTGGGTGCCACCCTGCTGTGAACATGGTTCCATCTCCTCCTCCAGCTCCTCCTCCTCCTCATCCTCCTCATCCTCCAGAACTGTGCCCCTGCTGGACAATTGCGTCCCTGGCGTTTGCGTGTGCAGGAACCCACCCTCGGAGCCCCTTGCGAATGACTGCCCTGAAAGCCTTGGAAATGTTACCTCTTCATCCTCCTCCTCCTCCTCATCCTGTGCCACATCCTCTTCCATCATCGCCCGAATTGTTTTTTCAAGGAGGCATAGAAGTGGGATAGTTAAGCTGAGAACGGCGTCATTGCCACTGGCCATGTTGGTGGAGTACTCAAAACAGCGCAACAAGGCACACAGGTCTCGCATGGAGGCCCAGTTAAATTAAATAGCGGAATAGAAAATATGATCCAAAAAAAGTGTATGTATATCACACGTACACAACCACACTGGGCCCCAATTACTATTGTTTGTACCCCTAAAAGGCTAGATGAGGAGTAGGGGGAGTATGGAACAGGCAGCACCCTCAAACCTTCAGAAGTATGAGATGAACCCCAACAACTTGGAAAGGTGGATCTCTCTCACACGTACCAACACAGACTATCCCCCAATTTAACTGATCCCCAAAGGTTTTTGATTAAATAGCGGAATAGAAAATATGATCCAAAAAAAGTGTATGTATATCACACGTACACAACCACACTAGGCCCCAATTACTATTGTTTGTACCCCTAAAAGGCTAGGAGTAGGGGGAGTATGGAACAGGCAGCACCCTCAAACCTTCAGAAGTATGAGATGAACCCCAACAACTTGGAAAGGTGGATCTCTCTCACACGTACCAACACAGACTATCCCCCAATTTAACTGATCCCCAAAGGTTTTTGATTAAATAGCGGAATAGAAAATATGATCCAAAAAAAGTGTATGTATATCACACGTACACAACCACACTAGGCCCCAATTACTATTGTTTGTACCCCTAAAAGGCTAGGAGTAGGGGGAGTATGGAACAGGCAGCACCCTCAAACCTTCAGAAGTATGAGATGAACCCCAACAACTTGGAAAGGTGGATCTCTCTCACACGTACCAACACAGACTATCCCCCAATTTAACTGATCCCCAAAGGTTTTTGATTAAATAGCGGAATAGAAAATATGATCCAAAAAAAGTGTATGTATATCACACGTACACAACCACACTGGGCCCCAATTACTATTGTTTGTACCCCTAAAAGGCTAGATGAGGAGTAGGGGGAGTATGGAACAGGCAGCACCCTCAAACCTTCAGAAGTATGAGATGAACCCCAACAACTTGGAAAGGTGGATCTCTCTCACACGTACCAACACAGACTATCCCCCAATTTAACTGATCCCCAAAGGTTTTTGATTAAATAGCGGAATAGAAAATATGATCCAAAAAAGTGTATGTATATCACACGTACACAACCACACTAGGCCCCAATTACTATTGTTTGTACCCCTAAAAGGCTAGGAGTAGGGGGAGTATGGAACAGGCAGCACCCTCAAACCTTCAGAAGTATGAGATGAACCCCAACAACTTGGAAAGGTGGATCTCTCTCACACGTACCAACACAGACTATCCCCCAATTTAACTGATCCCCAAAGGTTTTTGATTAAATAGCGGAATAGAAAATATGATCCAAAAAAAGTGTATGTATATCACACGTACACAACCACACTAGGCCCCAATTACTATTGTTTGTACCCCTAAAAGGCTAGATGAGGAGTAGGGGGGGTATGGAACAGGCAGCACCCTCAAACCTTCAGAAGTATGAGATGAACCCCAACAACTTGGAAAGGTGGATCTCTCTCACACGTACCAACACAGACTATCCCCCAATTTAACTGATCCCCAAAGGTTTTTGATTAAATAGCGGAATAGAAAATATGATCCAAAAAAAGTGTATGTATATCACACGTACACAACCACACTAGGCCCCAATTACTATTGTTTGTACCCCTAAAAGGCTAGATGAGGAGTAGGGGGGGTATGGAACAGGCAGCACCCTCAAACCTTCAGAAGTATGAGATGAACCCCAACAACTTGGAAAGGTGGATCTCTCTCACACGTACCAACACAGACTATCCCCCAATTTAACTGATCCCCAAAGGTTTTTGATTAAATAGCGGAATAGAAAATATGATCCAAAAAAAGTGTATGTATATCACACGTACACAACCACACTAGGCCCCAATTACTATTGTTTGTACCCCTAAAAGGCTAGGAGTAGGGGGAGTATGGAACAGGCAGCACCCTCAAACCTTCAGAAGTATGAGATGAACCCCAACAACTTGGAAAGGTGGATCTCTCTCACACGTACCAACACAGACTATCCCCCAATTTAACTGATCCCCAAAGGTTTTTGATTAAATAGCGGAATAGAAAATATGATCCAAAAAAAGTGTATGTATATCACACGTACACAACCACACTAGGCCCCAATTACTATTGTTTGTACCCCTAAAAGGCTAGGAGTAGGGGGAGTATGGAACAGGCAGCACCCTCAAACCTTCAGAAGTATGAGATGAACCCCAACAACTTGGAAAGGTGGATCTCTCTCACACGTACCAACACAGACTATCCCCCAATTTAACTGATCCCCAAAGGTTTTTGATTAAATAGCGGAATAGAAAATATGATCCAAAAAAAGTGTATGTATATCACACGTACACAACCACACTAGGCCCCAATTACTATTGTTTGTACCCCTAAAAGGCTAGATGAGGAGTAGGGGGAGTATGGAACAGGCAGCACCCTCAAATCTTCAGAAGTATGAGATTGTGTTCACTGTACCCCACAAAGATTGAGTTCACTGCACCCCACAATGATTGTGTTCACTGCACCCCACAAAGATTGTGTTCACTGCACCTCACAAAGATTGTGTTCACTGTACCCCCCAAAGATTGTGTTCACTGCACCCCACAAAGATTGTGTTCACTGTACCCCACAAAGATTGTGTTCACTGCACCCTAAAAGGATGTTGTTCACTGCACCCCACAAAGATTGTGTTCACTGCACCCTAAAAGGATGTTGTTCACTGCACCCCAAAAAGATTGTGTTCACTGTACCCCCCCAAAGATTGTGTTCACTGCACCCCACAAAGATTGTGTTCACTGCACCCCAAAAAGATTGTGTTCACTGTACCCCCCAAAGATTGTGTTCACTGCACCCCAAAAAGATTGTGTTCACTGTACCCCCCAAAGATTGTGTTCACTGCACCCCACAAAGATTCTGTTCACTGTACCCCACAAAGATTGTGTTCACTGCACCCCAAAAAGATTGTGTTCACTGTACCCCCCCAAAGATTGTGTTCACTGCACCCCACAAAGATTCTGTTCACTGCACCCCACAAAGGATTTTGTTCACTGCACCCCAAAAAGATTGTGTTCACTGCACCCCAAAAAGGATTTTGATCACTGCACCCCAAAAAGGATGTTGTTCACTGCACCCCAAAAATGATTTTGTTCACTCCACCCCAAAAAGATTGTGTTCACTGCACCCCACAAAGATTGTGTTCACTGCACCCCAAAAAGATTGTGTTCACTGTACCCCCCAAAGATTGTGTTCACTGCACCCCACAAAGATTCTGTTCACTGTACCCCACAATGATTGTGTTCACTGCACCCCACAAAGATTGTGTTCACTGCACCTCACAAAGATTGTGTTCACTGTACCCCCCAAAGATTGTGTTCACTGCACCCCACAAAGATTCTGTTCACTGTACCCCACAAAGATTGTGTTCACTGCACCCTAAAAGGATGTTGTTCACTGCACCCCACAAAGATTGTGTTCACTGCACCCTAAAAGGATGTTGTTCACTGCACCCCAAAAAGATTGTGTTCACTGTACCCCCCCCAAAGATTGTGTTCACTGCACCCCACAAAGATTGTGTTCACTGCACCCCAAAAAGATTGTGTTCACTGTACCCCCCAAAGATTGTGTTCACTGCACCCCAAAAAGATTGTGTTCACTGTACCCCCCAAAGATTGTGTTCACTGCACCCCACAAAGATTCTGTTCACTGTACCCCACAAAGATTGTGTTCACTGCACCCCAAAAAGATTGTGTTCACTGTACCCCCCCCAAAGATTGTGTTCACTGCACCCCACAAAGATTCTGTTCACTGCACCCCACAAAGGATTTTGTTCACTGCACCCCAAAAAGATTGTGTTCACTGCACCCCAAAAAGGATTTTGATCACTGCACCCCAAAAAGGATGTTGTTCACTGCACCCCAAAAATGATTTTGTTCACTCCACCCCAAAAAGATTGTGTTCACTGCACCCCACAAAGATTGTGTTCACTGCACCCCAAAAAGATTGTGTTCACTGCACCCCAAAAATGATTTTGTTCACTGCACCCCAAAAAGGATTTTGTTCACTGCACCCCAAAAAGGATGTTGTTCACTCCACCCCAAAAAGATTGTGTTCACTGCACCCCAAAAAGATTGTGTTCACTGCACCCCACAAAGGATTTTGTTCACTGCACCCCAAAAAGATTGTGTTCACTGCACCCCAAAAAGGATGTTGTTCACTGCACCCCAAAAAGGATTTTGTTCACTGCACCCCAAAAAGATTGTGTTCACTGCACCCCACAAAGGATTTTGTTCACTGCACCCCACAAAGATTGTGTTCACTGCACACCAAAAAGGATTGTGTTCACTGCACCCCAAAAAGATTTTGTTCACTGCACCCCAAAAAGATTGTGTTCACTGCAGCCCAAAAAGATTGTGTTCACTGCAGCCCAAAAAGATTGTGTTCACTGCAGCCCAAAAAGATTGTGTTCACTGCAGCTCACACACAGAAAAATGGATGTGGATCACTGACACCTGCCTATCTCCAATCCCACACCACACAGCAATATCGATTGTAGTTTGTAGAACACAGTTTCCCTAAAATTCAGCAGACTCTGTCCCTAACAGGATTGAGAAGAGATCGTAGATCAGGATTGAGTGCAGATTCACCCCACCCCCCACACAGCAATATCGATTGTAGTTTGTAGAAGACACTGACCCTATAATTCAGCAGACTCTATCCCTAAAATGCCTACAACTCGCCCTGCCTAAACACTCCGACCTGTCCCTCAATTCTATCCGGACACAAATGGTTTTTTCCTGCCTATCTTTCCCTAATCAGCAGCCAGCACATTGATGTGTGCTCTGTCCCTTAGCTAAGCAGCAGAATGACGCTGCTGCGGCGGCTGCCTCGAACTTATAAAGACTTGGTCACATGCTTCAGACGGCCAATCACAGCTACTAAGACATTTGCAGGCATGGCTGGGATGGCTTAAGGCACACCAGTTAAACGATTGTTGATTGGCTGTTGAAAGCCCGCCATGAAAAGAGCGCCAAAGCATGCAAAACCCGGAAATAAAACGACCGAACACGGATTTTTACCCGAACATACAGTAAAGTGTCCGTGTCCGTGTTCGGGTAAAAAAAATCCAATTATTCGGTACGAACACGAATAATACAGTCCGTGTTCGCTCAACACTATACATGATTGCTAAACCTATCTGCATCCCATCTGCTACTATCTTACTTTCAAGAACATTTCCTTTCAAGTGTCTTTCATCTACCATCTCTACCCAACCTGTCTCTTCAGCCTATCATCACTGTGTTACTATATACATAAGTCACTCTAGGAAACATCTTATTGAGTGTGTGTATTTACTTGCTGAATTGAGATCATCCACACATGATGAGTCATTGAGAGTTGGGAATGGTGTCTCAGCGTTTCTCTACATGACTACTGAAGTGGAATATTTCTGCAGCTGAAAATCCACATCATACGTAAAACGCAGGAGCGTTACAGATTGAACGAACCACAAATGGATTCAGCAGAAATAACCACTCAGATGACACAATTAAAACAGCAAGTAACTGCGTTAATACACGCACTTGCTGAATTAAAAGAAGACAATCAGGCTCTGTCGCAGCAGGTAATTAGACTGACACAACTTACCACTGCTCAGTCCCCTGAACCCAAGATAAATCCTCCTTTGGTATTTACAGGCGATCGCAAAAAATTTCGCAAATTTAAAAACGCATGTGAGTTACTTTTCTTGCTAAAACCCCGTACCTACCTTACTGATCACATTAAGGTTTGTACTATTATTTCTTACCTAACAGGCGATCCTCGGGCCTGGGCAGACTCTCTTTTTGAGAAAAACGACCAGCTTCTCAACTCCTATGCCTTGTTCCTAGCAGAACTCACTAGCCTATATGATGATCCCAATAGGCAGAGTACTGCCGATCTTCAATTAAGATCCTTGAAACAAGGTAGGAGACCTGTAGAAGACTTTGTCGCAGAATTCAAGAGATGGACCCTTGATTCAGAATGGAATGATGCATCTCTGAAAACCCAATTTAGGCTTGGCCTATCAGAGGCCGTTAAAGACGAGCTTGCCCGAGCGGATCTGCCAAAAACCCTGGATGCATTGATACAACTCAGTATCACCATAGATAGAAGACTACGAGAAAGAAAGGCTGAGAAAATGGGAATGCCATTATCCAGTTCTTCTCGGATTTCGGCCGTTGACCCCATTCCTATGGAGGTAGGAACCATACGCCCACCTCTATCAACTATGGAAAGAGCCAAAAGACGATCTGGTAATCTCTGCTTGTACTGTGCATCCCCGGATCACAAGATAAACGTCTGTCCCCTAGTCTACAAAAAGAAGGGTGAGTGTTCACATGTCCTCCTAGGGGGATTGACAACTTCAATCACTAACCCTTACCTTTCTGTTTGCTTAACATTACAGTGGGACCAGAACAGGATTACTACTAAGGCCATGATTGACACAGGATCTTGTGGAAATTATATTGACATACGTTTTGCTGCTTTAAATAAAGTTCCTATTATTTCTAAACTTAAACCTGTCTCAGTAAGTCTTATTAACGGTGTTCCTTTATCCTGTGGTCCGATCACTGATCAGACACAGGCACTCCTAGTCACTACTAACGGGTCTCATATGGAGACCACTACCTTCGATCTAATACCTTCACCCCACTTTCCCATTGTGTTGGGACTTCCCTGGTTGCACACACATCAACCAACCATAGATTGGAAGGAACGGACCCTGGCCTTCCTCTCTTGCTATTGCGAGGGTACGTGTAACCTCCCGTCTTTCGGGAAGATCCTGTCTGTGGTGACAGATGAGATTGCACCACTATGTTATCAGGATCTCTCTGAGGTTTTTCTTGAGAAAAATGCTCAAGCACTACCTCCCCATCGAGACTATGATTGTAGCATTGATCTACTCCCAAATAGCAAATTGCCGTTCGGTCATGTTTATCCTCTTTCACAGGATGAACTTTCCCATCTCAAAGACTATTTGGATGAGAATTTGAAGAAAGGTTTTATTACACCTTCCACTTCTTCCACAGCAGCAGGACTCTTTTTTGTCCGCAATAAGGACTCAGAAGGAAGTCTCAGGCCTATCATCGACTATAGGCAATTGAATGCTATTACAATAAAAGATCGCTATCCTCTACCGCTTATCCCTGAGCTCATTGAGCAGGTGCGTGGAGCTACCTATTTTTCAAAATTGGATCTGAAAGGAGCATACAATCTCATTCGAATCCGTGCTGGACACGAGTGGAAGACTGCATTCAGAACCAGATACGGATTGTTCGAATATCTTGTAATGCCATTCGGGCTATGCAACGCCCCTGCAGTTTTTCAACGATTTATAAACGATATTTTCAGAGACTTACTAGGTGTCTGTGTTGTGGTATATCTGGACGATATACTTATATATTCACGATCCCTGTCTGAACACATAAGACATGTAAGACTAGTATTATCGAGATTGCTTGCACACAACCTTTATGTGAAACTGAAAAAATGCTTGTTTCATAAAGAAGAGGTACTGTTTCTAGGCTACATCATATCCAAAACAGGAATCGAGATGGGCATGAGTAAGATATCCTGCATTCAGGATTGGCCTACACCAACCACACGCAAGGCGCTACAGCGATTCCTTGGATTTTCAAATTTCTACAGGAAGTTCATCAGAAACTTCTCTGCCATTGTGAGACCCCTCACACAGCTCACTAGCATTAAAAAACCATTCAAATGGTCAGATGAAGCAAATAAAGCTTTTCACCTGTTAAAGACAAGGTTTACTTCTGCTCCCATATTACGCCATCCAGACTCATCCCTCCAATACATTCTGGAAGTAGATGCGTCAAACATGGCAGTAGGGGCAATACTCTCCCAACGACCAACTCACACTTCACCACTTCATCCAGTCGCCTTTTTTTCTAAATCTCTAAGCAGTCCAGAGATAAATTACCCCGTGGGTGAAAAGGAACTGCTTGCTATAAAATTGGCTCTGGAGAATTGGCGACATCTACTCGAAGGCACCCAATTACCAATACTTATATACACGGACCATAAAAATCTCCAATATCTTCAGACTAACAAAACTCTCTCTCACCGACAGGTACGATGGTCACTATTCTTTCTAAGGTTTAACTTCCTAGTGACCTACACACCTGCAGATAAGAACAAAAAGGCGGATGCACTATCACGACTAACTGAAGAAAACTACTTCGAAATCCCTTCCGTTCCTATAATACCTCACAAACGCATTATTGGAGTTGTCCGTTCCTTGAAGGAAGAGGTTTTGCATGGTATAAGTTTGGATTCACCCCCACCACAACTAAATACTGATGCAGAAGGCTTCCTCTACTACAATGACAAACTTTACATACCACCTACCATACGCACCAAGATCTTGGAATTATCGCATGATGTGCCTATGGCAGGACATATGGGTATGACAAAGACTCTTAATCTGATTACCAGACAATTCTGGTGGCCTGACATGAAAACATCTATACAAAAATTCGTCTCTTCACGCAATGTCTGTGCCAGGTCCAAAATTGACACTACGAGACCATCCGGTCTACTATGCAGTCTACCAATACCCCAAACTCCATGGGAAGTTGTGTCCTTGGACTTTATAGTGGAATTGCCTCCTTCCAAAGGATTTAATACCATCTTAGTGTCAGTGGACCATCTGACAAAAATGGCACATTTCATTGCTATTCGCAGACTACCTTCGTCCAAACAAACGGCAGAACTCCTGATGAAACATGTCTTTAAGTTACATGGTATCCCAAAAACTCTTCTGTCTGACCGTGGATCACAATTTATTTCCAAGTTCTGGCAAGAACTATGTCACATACTACGGATCGAGCGGAAGCTCACTTCTCCTTACCATCCGCAGACCAACGGACAGACTGAAAGAGTCAACCAATGCATCGAGCAATATTTACGTTGTTACACTTCTTACCAACAGGATGATTGGGTGGATCTTCTCCCTCTGGCAGAATTTGCCTACAACAACGCAACCCACAGTACGACCAAGCAGAGTCTGTTCTACTTGAACTATGGGTTTCATCCCTCTATTCTTCCACCACGCATCCTTCCTTCAAATAACCCAGTAGCCTCAGACTATCTTACCCAAATAAAGGACTCTCTGGGTTTGCTTAATACTACCATTGCAAACGCTCATAGTCAACAAAAGAAGTACTATGATCTTCGCAGAAGACCTTCTCCTCAGTACGCTATCGGGGACCTCGTTTGGCTCTCAACAAAAAATTTAAGACTGAAAATCCCTAGCAAAAAGCTTGGACCTCTGTTCTTGGGACCTTTCCCAATCAAGAAACTTATTGGAAAAGCTGCAGTACAGCTTACATTGCCAATAGACCTCAAAATACATCCCATTTTCCATGTGTCGCTACTGAAGCCCCATGTTCCTGACCAAGGAATAAGGCCTACTATCCCACCTCCTCCTCCTGTACAAGTTGAAGGTGGAGAAGAATATGAGATAAAAGAGATTCTGGATTCTCGTATCCACAGAGGAAGACTTCAGTACTTGGTCCGATGGAAGAACTATGGGCCCCAAGACGACACCTGGCTAAACACCTCTGACATACATGCCTCTAGATTAATCCGCAATTTTCATGCGAAGTACCCAGACAAACCAGCTCCAGAGGCCTTCAGGAGCCGGCCCTAAGGGGGGGGTACTGTAATGTTCTGGTACCTTTGGGTACCCTAATTACTCTTTCATAAGTGTATGCGCCCCACCATTCTCTTTTGGTAAGGTGCGCATACACCTTTAAGACTGATGCTGTCATCACTAAGCGCCGGACTGGATGGCTATTTAGATCGCCGGCTCTCACTCACATGTGTTCGTTCAAACTGCTTTGTGCCTTGATGCTAACCTGTCTTGAAGCTCTCATGCTTGCAAGCATACCTCGCTGTCGGAACCACGCTGCGCTGATCCCTGTATCCCGCTACCGGATCATCCGCTCTTGCCGAACCTCTCCTCTGCTACATTGCTATTAGTGATAAGTACCCCACAGGGGAAACCTCTATAACCTTTATACTAAAGCTTACACTATCTAGCTCTGCATACTAAGGACTATTACTACATCTGCATTATCTAAGATTGCTAGCTCTTGAGCCTACTACCACCTGTTCTTGCACTGGGTTGATCTCTCTTGTATGTCCACCTGCTACTCTGTCATCTACTACCATACATGATTGCTAAACCTATCTGCATCCCATCTGCTACTATCTTACTTTCAAGAACATTTCCTTTCAAGTGTCTGTCATCTACCATCTCTACCCAACCTGTCTCTTCAGCCTATCATCACTGTGTTACTATATACATAAGTCACTCTAGGAAACATCTTATTGAGTGTGTGTATTTACTTGCTGAATTGAGATCATCCACACATGATGAGTCATTGAGAGTTGGGAATGGTGTCTCAGCGTTTCTCTATATGACTACTGAAGTGGAATATTTCTGCAGCTGAAAATCCACATCATACGTAAAACGCAGGAGCGTTACAGTCTCTGCCCCCAGCCAGTACATACGCTCCCTTCCCTGGCTCAGTTCCTATGGCTATGAAGAAGGAGCGAAGGGGCATGCTCTTAAACACGTCCCGTCCATTTTGAAATCACTCCCTGCTTTTCACACTGGCTCCGACAGCGCGGCTGCCTTTCCTGGATTCCTATACACAGCTCTCCACCAGTGGCTTGTTAAGGACACCATCCACAGCTGTCATATTCTGAAGGGAACCCTCTCACTGGACGCCATACATATAGTATCTAACAAAAGTGAGTACACCCCTCACATTTTTGTAAATATTTTTTTTTTTATATCTTTTCATGTGAAGTAGTGACTTCACAGCTTGTATACCAGTGTATATTTGCTTTCCCAGGCTATTTTGCCCAGGCTATAAGAAGATTGCCAAGACCCAGAAACTGAGCTACAGCACGCTGGCCAAGACCATACAATGGTTTAACAGGACAGGTTCCACTCAGAACTAGCCTCACCATGGTCAACAAAAGAAGTTGAGTGCATGTGCTCAGTGTCATATCCAGAGGCTGTCTTTAAGGAAATAGACATATGAGTGCTGCCAGCATTGCTGCAGAGGTTGAAGGGGAGGGGGGTCAGGCTGTCAGTGCTCAGACCATACACCACACACTGCATCAAATTGGTCTGCATGACTGACTTCCCAGAACTCTTTTCTAAAGATAATGCACAAGAAAGCCCGCAAACAGTTTGCTGAAGACAAGCAGACTTAGGACATGGATTAATGGAATCATGCCCTGTGGTCTGATGAGACCAAGATAAACTTATTTGGTTCAGATGGTGTCAAGCGTGTGTGGCTGCAACCAGGTAAGGAGTACAAAGACGAGTGTGGCTTGCCAACAGTCAAGCATGGTGGTGGAAGTATCATGGTCTGGGGCTGCACGAGTTCTGCTGGAGCTGGGGAGCTACAGTTCACTGAGGGAACCATGAATGCCAACATGTACTGTGACATACTGAAGCAGAGAATAATCCCCTCCCTTCAGAGACAGGGCCACAGGGCAGTATTCCTGATAACGACCCAAAACACACCTCCAAGACGACAACTGCCTTCTAAAGAAGCTGAGCGTAAAGGTGATGGACTGGCCAAGCATGTTTCCAGACCTAAACCCTTTTGAGCATCTGTTGGGCATCCTCATAAGGAAGGTGGAAGAGTGCAAGGTCTCTAACATCCACCAGCTCTGTGATATCATCATGGAGGAGTGAAAGACTCCAGTGGCAATTAGGACATTTTCACTTAGGGGTGTACTCACTTTTGTTGCCAGCAGTTTAGACATTAATGGCTGTGTGTTGAATTGTTTTGAGGGGACAGCGAATTTACACTGTTATTCAAGCTGTACACTCACTACTTTACATTGTAGCAAAGTGTAATTTCTTCAGTGTTGTCACATGAAAATATATAATAAAATATTTACGGAAATGTGAGGGGTGTACTCACTTTTGTGAGATACTGTATATTGATGAGCCTATAAACTTGTATATCTTGGAAGTGTAGCGGGTACCTCTCGTGGCCATGCCAAGCTGACTGAAGCTCTCACTGAAGGGAGAGAGTGCCTGTCAGCCCCTGCGGGGGATCCCCCCCCATCCTCCTCCTCCTCTCACTGTGCACTGTGAGAGAGGTATTCACAGACATTCAGTACCCTCCCCTGTTTCTCATTGGCAGAAGGAGTTGGCCAATCCAGGGAGGACTTAGGAACTGCAAGGAGCTCTGGGACATGTAGTTCCCAGCACAGGTGGCTCCATTCGAACCACTGGGGACAGGACAGTGGGTAACTCTGAAGCAGAACGAAGAGCATCTGGAGAAGGTCCTGAAGAGACTCCATGGCGAGGGGTTGAAGCTGTCTCTAGAGAAGTGTCAGTTCTATCAATGCTCAGTCAACTACCTTGGCCACATTGTGTCTGCCAAAGGAGTGGCCACTGGCCCCCAGAAGCTGGAAGACGTTACCTCCTGGCCAAGATCTACCAATGTGACAGAGCATAGGTCATTCCTGGGGTTCTGCTCATACTACAGAAGATTTGTTGAGGGTTTTGCTAAAATATCTCAATGAGCTGCTGAAGAGCGAAGAGGAAGACAATGATCCATATACGACTAAGCCTGTCAGACCAGCCGAAGGACCCAGAAAATCTATAGAGTTCATTCAGAAACAGTGGACTGCCCAGTGTGAAGAGGCCTTTAGGCAGCTGAAGTGGAGTCTAACAACCGCTCCAGTCCTGGCCTATGCAGATCCAACCAAGCCATACGAACTACATGTGGACACCAGTCGAGATGGGTTAGGTGGGGTGCTGTATCAAGAGGCCACCTATGGCCTTTTGCTTATGTGAGTCGGAGCTTGGCACCCACCGAGATGAACTACCCCAAGCACAAACTTGAGTTCCTGGCCTTGAAGTGGGCAGTGGTGGAAAAGCTGCGGGATTACCTGTATGGAGTGGAGTTCATGATCAAGACCGACAATGGTCCTCTCACGTACACTAAACACTGGATTAAGTACAGTGTTTGTAGTTGAGCCTGTGGTGTCAGGGGATAAAAGAGAGAGGTCTGACAAAAGAGAAAGTCATTCTTCTGCTTTCCTCCTGCCTGAACTCATAGGGCCAATTTAAGTAGAGGTAACCAAGCCAGTACAAAGTTACTATCTTGTGATTTGCTGGTATTGAAGTGTTTGACTCTACCTTTGAGGTTATTTACAGTTGTGGAATCCCCTGAAAACAGCCTGATATAATATATTGCGTTATATTGCTCTTGATCTCAGTTATGGCTCTTCAGCCAATTCATTCAAGAATATACTGTTACTGCTGTTACTTTTCCACAGAAACCTTATAGTAAAGATGTTTCTGGGTTTTATCATGTGTGTTCTTTCATTGGTCTTTGCACTTACACTACTTCCAGGTGTGCAAGAGGGGCTGAGATTGTTCTTGGGGTTGAGAGGCAGAGTACAGAACCAATCATTCCTAAGCGGCTCCTGTGGGGGTAGCGCTAAATAAGTGTTTTTAATCCTGTTTGGGCTATTAAAGTTTAGTGTTTATTGCACTTAGAGGTGCCTTCTCTTTTGATTTATTCCTGTTAGAGTATGCTTGTCTTTTGGAGTGCTGCTGAGGTGCTGTACCTGACACTACCTGCCCACCCTACCCTCAGCCTAGACCGCACAGTGTACTTTTTTTCCTAAGAAGGTCTACTTTATCCAGAGCGCCCTATCACCAAGCTTTCATGTTTTATAAATACTAGGAAAACAACAAACTGAGATGTATAGGTTTGATTCAATTAGCTGTCATGTACATACAATTGTGACCCATACATTCTGGTAAGCTGCTAATTTGCTTACTTGGTGACCCCTTCTTCCTGGTGTGGCTCCTTTCCTCTCACCTTACCCCAGGCTCCGGGACCTACCTGCTGGGACTTGTGGTTCCTTGGAAATCTTTTGGCACTCAAATTATTGCGTTTTTTACACTTGTGTTGGACATTCTTGATTATATATTCACATATATTCTTCTATATGGACTATATTTGTTTGTATCACATATGCTTTTTTGTAAAATTATCAGTATTTTTATTTATGAGTATTTAATTATGGCACTCAATTTTTGTTAGCACTACACATATTTTATTATAATTGTATATAGACAGCACAGCAGTCATTTTTGTTGTATAATTTTTGTCTGTAAGAAAAAAATATCTAATTTTATATACCGCCAAGGTTTCTCAATGCAAACAGCAAATATTCATGCTTTATTTATATTTCTTGGCAATATTTGATTGTCAGGCCAGAGTTCAGCCAGTAGTGCAATAACCTTGAAAAAAATAATTCAATAATTGAATACTTTACAACAATGC
Organism: Pelophylax lessonae; assembly: GCF_965119305.1. Classification (NCBI taxonomy): domain Eukaryota; kingdom Metazoa; phylum Chordata; class Amphibia; order Anura; family Ranidae; genus Pelophylax; species Pelophylax lessonae. Next base: position 129,843,592 of record NC_138775.1, on the reverse strand, counting down.
AATTAGAAAATCAAATTTGGATTCTGCGCCATCACATTTCACTAAAGGGAACTTGCCAGGCAATCTTTACTTGTTGACTTTTTGATATTACAACGTGTGCCATCACATTGACTGTATGCCATCACATTTCACTAAATGGAACCTATCAGAAAATAATTACTCACCGCTCACCGACTTGTTAATACCTCACATTGCTAAGACAGAACTACACAGACAATAAAGGGCGCAATGTGCAGGACAGGCTAAGTGATGTGATGTGTCTCCACAGCTTCTGTTTCAGCCTCACTGATAATGTAATTCACTGGCTCTTCTCTGTGGAATTGGTGGTAAATTCTGTTCTCCTTGACTGATTTTTCAGCATAGCATTGAAGAGTTGTAGAGTTGTGAGAAATGCCAGCTTTTTACCACCCACCAGATACATTCCTGTATCTCCCTCCTACCTTGGAATAACAGAACAAAATGTTCTCTCATTCAGGATACTGTGAAAATGAGCATTGCTCATTTTATCTATAAATTATCAATATAACTAGAGGAAGTGGTCTTTGATTGAGCTATTTGTCCCCTTAGTACATAGTACAATATTTACCAGACTAAACATTTACCAAGCATAAAATGTCATTCTGTATCTGCAAGTGTCTGTTTAGACACATTATCATTTAATACAGGGTCATCACACTTTCTATGCAGTATACCTAATTCTACAACCATAAATGTAATGTAGACCTAATGTTCATTCATTTTACATTTAAATTCTAATGGCATCCTTTTTTCTTTTTAGTTTTTGACAGGGTGGGGAGGAGTTAAACCATTTTGTTGGGTATTTATTCTGTCTTTGCTCTTTTATGGAAATGTCCCTCAAGGATATTACGCCCCTGTGACAACTGTACAAGAAATAGAAGATGCAGTTGTCATAAAAACAGAAAGGTATGAATAGCAACAATCATTGTAAACAGTTCTAACCCTTTATCACTGTACTATGAGTCCATTCCTTGTAGTGCATAGCATGTTTTAACGACTTTACCACCGGAGGATTTTGCTGTCTTACGCCTGGGCCACTTTTTGCGATTCGGCACTGTGTGACTTTAACTGACAATTGCGCGGTCATGTAACACCGTACCCAAACGAAATTTACGTCCTTTTTTTCCCACAAACAGAGCTTTCTTTTGGTGGTATTTGATCACCTGTGCGATTTTTACTTTTTGGGCTATAAACAAAAAAAGCGTCCATTTTGAAAAAATAACAATATTTTTCACATTTTTTTATATGAAATTCCCCCCCCCAAAAAATGTAAAAATCTAATTTTTTTATCATTTTAGGCCAATTTGTTTTCTGCTACATACTTTTGGAAAAAAAAATCGCAATAAGCGTATTTTGATTGCTTTGCGCAAAAGTTATTGCGTTTACTAACTAAGGGAAAGATTTCTGTTGTTTTTGGTGTTTTTTTTTTAACGAGTAATGGCGGCGATCTGCGATTTTTTTTGCGGGACTGCGACATTGCCTGACATTTTTGACACTTTTGGGGTTACCAGTGACATTACTACTGTAATCAGTGCTATAAATATGCACTGTTACTGTAAAAATGACACTGGCAGGGAAGGGGTTAATTTTATTGGAGAGGGAGGGGTTAATGTATGCCTGGTGCTTACTGACATGTGTGGGGGGAGGTGACTATGTGACACAAGGACAGTTTGCAGGTTCAGCTATGCTGAACCCTGCAATCTGACCCTGCGGGCGGATCTCCAGACTCGATTCCCCGACGATCGGGGAAGAGCAGCGGCCCACTGGCCCGACTCCCGCTGTGACTGAATACAGCGGGAGAAGGGGGAGTGTCTGGCGACGTATGTCTACGTCGCCAGACGATAACGAACCACTTTGCCGCAGTAGAGCTCTAGTGAGCAGCGGTAAAGTGGTAAATGTGCATACTACCGCAACACATGGTAATACACCATACATGCGCTTGTGCATTTTGTTGCCATTTATTTTTGATGGTTGATGGTAGGGATGATCGAACGGTTCGGGTCCACCATCGGTTCGACCCGAACATTGGGTGTTCGAGGTTCGGCCGAATTTAGAACTTTTTGCCCAAAAAGTTCGGAATTTGGCAACCAGAACCGCCCAAAATGCAATGCTTCAGGAAATGGGCTTTAAAAGACCGTGATTGGACCAGAACCATTAGCAAAAGCCAATTGAGGGGGCAGGAGAATGCTAGGAATGTGATTGGAGTGACTAGGGGGTCCCTAGACCAATGATTAGTGAATACGCCCCCCAGTATATAAGATCGCCCCCGCCATATTCCTAGCATTCTTATACTGGACATGGAAGAGAGTGGAAGCAGTTCTGTTAATTTTACTTTAAAAGTGTCATTTAGCTATTTTCAGTGTGAGGAAAGGGATATCTAGTGTAGTTAGAGTGCTCCTTTACACTTAAGTTAGCCTCAAAAATTCAGTTTCTGTAGGGAAAGTGTTAAGTGTAAGGGGACCGTAGTGTAGTGTAGGGTTAACTGGCAGTGACTGCTATGGCAGGGTGACAAAACCCTTCCATAGCGGGGTGACCGCTATAGAGAAAAGATCATTTTTCTGAATAGCTTCAGCACACCCATATGGCTTCTCACCAGCCAAGCATTTTTTATGCTGCAGGGGCTGCCACTGCCAGTGCTTTTTTCAGGACATGTTTGATGTCAGACATGACATCTGAACATGTGTATAGGGGGTATATATATAGACATATATGTCTGAATATATACCCCTAGACATATATAGGTGTGATAGTAGCAGAAATAAATGCTTGCGCTAATGAAATCATTTACAGTAATATATTTCTGCTACTATCACACCTATATATGTCTAGGGGTATATATTCAGACATATATGTCTATATATACCCCCTATACACATGTTCAGATGTTTTGCCTGCCTCAAAAGAACCCAAAAAAATGCCAAAAAAACGCTAGCGTCAAAAAAAAATGCCCAGGTGTGTTTTTGCTGGCATTTTTTGGGGGGTTTTGGAGGCAGGCAAAACATCTGAACTTGTGCACAGTACCACTATACACAAGTTCAGATGTTTTTCCTGACTGCAAAGATCCCAAAAAAATGCCTTCTATTAAACCGGCAAGGTGTTACAGGAGCGAAGCAAACCCCCTGTCAGAAAGTTTTCTAATACAAACAATCTTTTTTTTTTCTGGTTCTGGACATGCTACAGAGCTGAAACTTCACATGTACACTTTTTAGACCCCCCAGATCTGAAATCCAAAGTAAAAATCAAAAAATCTCTTTTTTTTTAAAATTTTTTAAATAATTGGCTTTTTTTTATCAAAAATGACAATTTTTAAGAACTTTATTTTGTGTGATTTTGTGTCTGGGGGGTCTAAAAGGTGTACCTGTGAAATTTCAGCTCTGTAGCATGTCCAGAACCAGAAAAAAGATCATATAGGTGTTAAAGTTAAAGGAGGGTCCCGACCCACATCCCTGTTCTACTGAAAAATATTTTTTTTTTCATGGTTCTGGACATTCTACAGAGCTGAAACTTCACATGCACACCCTTTAGACCCCCCAGATACTAAATCCAAAAAAAAAAATCTCTCTTTTTTTTTTTTTTTTAATTTTTTCAATAATTGGCTTTTTTATCAAAAATGACAATTTTTAAGAACTTTTTTGTGTGATTAATAGTTAATGGGGCATGACCCAGAACCCTAGGCACTTTTTAGGGGCATTTATTGGGTTTTAGGGCTTCAAAATGGTGTTTTTTGATTACCGAAGTTCGGGTCCCATTGATTTGAAATTTGATGGAAAATTCGGGTGTTCTGGTCGAACCGAACTTTTCAAAAGTGCGATCATCCTTAATCCCAATGCACTACAGCAACCCACTTCCAATGCACATGTCTTGCAGCACACCACAACACTTGCTGCTCTGCATCAGAAAAAAATGGTGGTTGTTTACATTTTTGGTACATTAGCAGTCCATTCAAGCAAATGTGCATTAGCTAACACACTACAATAAAATGAATGGGCAGTAAAAAGTGTGTTTGTGATTTGCCTATTCCAATTGTACAGATCTCTTAAGCTAGGTACACACTATGGGGTTGATTTACTAAAGGCAAATGGACTGTGCCCTTTGCAAAGTGCACTCTGCAACTGCAGTTGCTCCAGAGTTTAGTAAATGAGGTAAACCTTTATTTTACAAAGAATACCCAATCACGTGCAAGGAAAATTTTAAAAACAGGATTTTTGCTTGCACATGATTGGATAATGGAAATCAGCAGAGCTTCTGCTCATTTACTAAGCTCTGGAACAACTGCACTTTGCAAAGCGCACAGTCTTTTTGTCTTTAGTAAATCCACCCTATTATTTTTTTTTTGTCCAACCAGAGGGCTTAACCAAAAAAAAAAAAAAAAATTAGGAGCTGAAGAGAAGCTTGCTGTGCTAACTATCCAAACTTAGTACAGCGATCCCCCCGCTGAACTATTCTGACATGGGGACTGCACCCCCACCAGAACACACCAGTCCACACCAGTCAACACCAGTCAGCCAATGGCTGAGAGTGCTGAGCAGATGTTTTTCAGCCATGCCTCTTCAACAAAAGTCGAACATTCAAATGGCTTCTGTCAGACAGGCCGCCGTACACACGGGCCAGATGTCGGCAGGATTCTGTTAACCACTTGCCGACTGCCTAACGCCGATCTACGTCGGCAGTCAGCCCCTCACAGGCAAAGTGACGTAGGGCTACGTCACTAGCTTGTGAGGGTCTAGGGAGCGACCGCGCGCCCCCGGAGGCACGCTCCCGCTCCCGCGTGGTCACGGACCCCCCCGCGCGTGTGACCAGCGGACCCGATGCCCGCCGGTCACTCGGCGATCGGCGGGGGAGAGGGAGAAAGTCAGGCGGCTTGTGTAAACAAGCTGCCTGTCATTCTCCCCTGTGTATGAAGGCTGATCATACGGTTCTACTATGTAGAACCATCGATCACTCTTCATACATCTGAAGCCACAGCCAATCACAGTAGAAAGCACGCCCCTAGGGACACACACAGCCCCTCCCTCTCTAATAAAGTTAACCCCTTCACTACCAGTGTATTTTTACAGTAACAGTGCATATGTATAGCACTGATTACTGTAGAAATGTCACTGGTAACCCCAAAAGTGTCAAAAATGTCAGTCAAGGGTCCGATCTGTCCGCCGCAATGTCGCAGTACCGCAAAAAAAATCGCAGATCGCCGCCATTACGCGTTAAAAAAAAAACAACAAAAATGACAAAAATCTTTCCCTTTGTTAGTAAACGCGATAACTTTTGTGCAAACCAATCAAAATACGCTTTTTGTGATTTTTTTTACCAAACATAGGTAGCATAAAACAAATTGGCCAAAATGTTAAAAAATTTTGATTTTTACATTTTTTTGGGGGGGAATTTCATATAAAAAAATGTGAAAAATATTGCTATTTTTGCAAAATTGACGCTCTTTTTTTGTTTATAGCGTGTGATCAAAAAATCGCACAGGTGATCAAATACCACCAAAAGAAAGCTCTGTTTGTGGGAAAAAAAGGACGCCAAATTTGTTTAGGTACAGCGTCGCACGACCGTGCAATTATCCGTTAAAGTCACGCAGTGCCGAATCGCAAAATACCCCCTGGTCGGAATGGGGGTAAAATCTTCCGGGGCTTAAGTGGTTAATCTAGCCGATATCGGCCAATATTCAGCCCATATGTACACGTCTTTAGTCTAAATCTGAATCGCACAATTACAGGTAGTTCTGCTTCTATGAGATGCCAGCATCCCTACAGTCTAGGAGGTTGTTAGTTATGCATAGTGTAGAACTAAAGGAAACCAAATAGATAGGTATTGTAAAATATACCAAGGGAACAGTATAAATCATACTAAATAAATACAGCAAAATGCAATAGGGATGATTTATTAAAGCCAAAAAGGCTATTTGGTTTCAATGGGAATTTTCCCTTAGCTTAGTAAATGTGGTGAATATTCCCTTTGCAAAAAATACCCAATCACATGCAAAGAAAAAAAATACAGGCATACAGGCATAATTTGTATAGCTTATATAGTTTATATAGCTTTACACCTTGCATACCTTGCATAAAGTCCACATAAATCATAGAACTTACCAGCCCAGTGACTCGTGGCTGCGCTGCATGCAGCTGGGTGTCTCTGGACACCTCTGTGCCTGAGTATTTTTGTCTAGTGTCTAGTGTCTATTGTCTATTATGGGGAAGCGGAATCTGCGAACCCAGCCTCCAAAAAAAACATCCTCGGGATCCATAAGGAGGTATCTAGCAGTGGAGACAGAGGATCTTCCGGGCGCTGGGGTGCTTGACCGCTCGACTAGCAGTGTACGTTCCGCCCCTTCTCAGAGCCCATTAGCGCAGCCGACTCTGCAGACAGTCGATCAAAGATCTCCAGCGTCCTCGTGGTGCTCCGATAGGACGGAAGGGGACTCGCCGAGTAGGTCCACAGTAGCGGCACTTGTGAGCGGCTTACCTACAAAATCCGACCTTGCTCAGATGTTAAAATGTTTAGAGAAAGCAATTAAAAAGGAGGTCTCCACTGTCAGGTCAGATCTGAACCACGTTCTTACACGGGTGGAGGACTCAGAGAAAAAGCTTGACCTGCATGCTGCAACTATTCAAGAGCTTCAAACCGCTTCTAGACGCCAAGCTCAAGCCCATAGGATGGCCCTATATAAGTTGGAGGACCAGGAGAACCGTAGCAGGCGTAATAACATACGGATCCGTGGCCTTCCAGAAACCATCAAGGACCCGGACCTGCTCCCCACGGTATGTGGTATATTTAACAAGCTGCTCAGTCTCCCCAGGGACAATCCAATGCGGATGGATAGAGTCCATAGAGCCTTCCGCCCTCGCAACCTCCAGGTAGACACCCCTAGGGATGTCATCTGTAGGGTCCATCATTACCCTGAAAAAGAACTGGTAATGCTAAGGGCGCGAGATGCACAACCTCTGGACCTCGATGGGACCCCTCTCTCCCTTTACCCTGATTTGGCTAGGGAGACTTTGGAGCGCCGTAGAGCACTGAGACCCCTTACAGAAATGCTGCGGGCTGCTTCTATCACATATCGCTGGGGGTTTCCATCATGTTTAATCGCTTCTAGAGAAGGTCGATCTGCGACTCTGCGTTTTCCGGAAGACTTGGAGAAGTTCTGCTTGGCTCTGGATATAGCCCCCCCGGACCTTCCGGGCTGGCAAGCTGAAGCTCTCCCAGATTTATCATCTTTAGTAGAGGTCGCCTGGCAGAAAATCCCTAAGTCACAGAAACCTCCCCCGGTGTCTCGTGCCTCGGATAACTCTGACAAGTCGGATAAACTTGTATGAAGTAGGAAGCTTGAAGCCTGAAAACATGAAACTTGCGGATACCAGTCTAAAAAGGACTACATGGATAACATTGACTGGTATTGACTGATAAAAGTTTTTTTTTTTTTTACCTTTTGCGATTTGGCGGGGTCTCGCAGTAGGGGCTCTGGGACCTGTATTATTATGGGTTTTTGTTGTTGGACCCCCCTCCTGCTGACCACCCCCCCCCCCTTGGACCATGTGCGGGGTGCGGTTCTCCCTCGCCTGCATTCCCACCCGGGTAGCGGGACTCCCGGGGGGACCGCGGGCGGGTGACTCCGACCTCCCGCTCAATGGTGAGTGTTCCTCACCAAAATACCGCCGATTCTGGCGGTTGTTCTATCCCTTTTTTTTCTTTTTTTTTCTTTTTTCCCTCCCTAAGTTTTCTTTTTTGATTTTCTCACCCCACTCCTTTCTCTTCTCCCCTTGTCCCTTCCCTTCACGCTTTCCCTGTCCCTTTCCCTTGGTGTTTGCTAGTCAATACGTAGAGGTTAGTACCCGCCCGGTGCGATAGCCATGGCATCTGTGACACATATATCCTATAATGTGAGAGGTCTTCACACTCCAGCTAAACGTCACTGCTTATTTAGGGAATTGGAAGCATTAAAAGGAGAAGTGGTGTTTCTCCAGGAGACCCATATTACCCATACTTCTAATCTAAAATTGAATACCCCCTCATATCCCACTTGGTATTATGGCCTCTCGGACACCCGTAATTCGAAAGGCGTCGCCATTGGGTTCCACAAGGGATCATTGTTTAAACTTACACATAAGGTTGCTGACGATTGCGGTCGATATCTGTTCCTGAAGGGCACTCTGGGTGGCACAGTATGTTCTTATGCTAATGTTTATGCTCCTAACCAAGATCAAGTGTCTTTTTTAGTGTCTACCATGCGCAAGTTTCAAGAATTCGCTGCTGGAATATTGGTAGTGGCAGGTGACTTTAATGTCCCAATGGACTCTTTAATGGACACATCCTCTGGTAAGACCTATATTGCACACAAACGTTTAAACTTCTTGCATACACAGCTTTACGAATTTCAACTAATAGATATTTGGCGTATTATGCACCCATCAGATAGGGACTACTCGTATTTTTCCAAAACACATAATTCTTACTCAAGACTTGACTACTTCCTGGTGGATCATTTCCACCTCGAAATAGTTGACTCCTCTAGTATAGCTTCATCTACTATTTCAGATCACTCTCCCATTAGGTTAGTTTTGAAGATCCCCTCTCTCCCTTACAAAAGATCTACATGGAAGTTAAATGATAACCTAATTCACGAACTCCCAGATATACAGTACATAGGGGAAGAAATTGCCAGTTTCTTTACTGACAATTCTTCGCCTGATGTTAGCCCAGCTGTGCGATGGGAGGCCCACAAAGCTTATATTCGGGGTAAGCTTATAGAGTTGGGAGCGAGGAGGAAGAAGGAGCGTACTCTGCGTCAAAGAGCCCTCATCGCCGAAATTCACGTTCTTGAACGTTCTCATAAGGCATCCCTTGCGGCATCTACCTTATCCCTACTCACCCAGAAACGGGAGGAACTTAAAGCTTTGTTTCACGTACAAAATAAAGATTACTATCGTAAGGTTTCTCAAAGGGTGTATGAATGGGGTGATAAACCGAGTCGGGTTTTAGCACGATCTTTGCAAAAACAAAAGGCGGCTTCCTTTGTTTCAAAAATTAAACGTAAGGATGACTCCTTGGTGCATGACTCTACGTCAATCGCTGCTGAATTTTACAAGTTTTACACAAATCTCTATTCTGTCCCCAAATCTATCCGGGACACTGAAACACGTAGATTATTGACGATGGAATATTTGGGGGGTGCCTACTTGCCCTCTATTCCTTTAGAGAAACTGCAACGCCTGGAGGCTGACATCTCGGTGGAAGAACTTCAGTCTGCCTTAACTTCTACATCCACGGGAAAGGCCCCTGGCCCTGACGGCTTCTCGGCTTACTATTTTAAACAGTATCCTGATATTCTTCTCCCCCACTTGGCCTCTTATGTTAATTCTATCTCGGAAGTTTCACCACTACGCTCGGAGACCCTACATGCATACATCACAGTGATTCCGAAAGAGGGTAAAGACCCTTCTTTATGCTCCAGCTACCGCCCCATTACTTTGCTAAACATCGATGCTAAACTTTACGCTAAAGTAATTGCTAATAGAATACTCCCTTTCCTCCCTGCATGTATTGCAAACAGTCAAACAGGCTTTGTTCCTGGCCGCGAGGTCAGGGATAATGTGTCACGTACCATCTCCCTTGTATCTTATGTCCGTCGGTACTCCCAGCCCACCCTGATGCTCTCCACAGATGCGGAGAAGGCATTTGACAGGGTGGACTGGGAGTTTCTGATGGCTACACTTCAGGAGTTTGGCCTGGGTCCTCGTTTGCTACAATTAATTAACGCCCTCTATAAATCCCCTACTGCTCAGATTAGAGTTAACGGTATTCTTAGCGAACCATTTACGCTCTCTAATGGGACTAGGCAAGGCTGCCCGCTCTCTCCGATACTTTTTGCTTTGACATTGGAACCCCTACTTGCCAGAATTCAAGCAAATCCTTCCATTCATGGCATTACAGTTGGATCAATGTCACATAAATATGCCGCGTACGCGGATGATGTCCTATTTTATGTCCAACAACCCTGGATTTCACTTCCTAATCTTCTCTCGGAATTGGACAGATATAGCAATCTGTCTAATTTTAAAATTAACCTTGCGAAGTCGGAGATCTTAAATGTTTCTATTCCCCCGGATGAAGTCTCTAGTATCCGTTCATCCTTCCCCTTCACTTGGCAATCTCACTCACTTAAATATTTGGGAGTTTACATCACTGCCTGTGTAGAAGACTTAGCCCGAGTGAATTATATCCCGTTACTCAACTCAATCAGAGTTAACTTCATAAATTGGCAGCACCTGGCTTCTTCTTGGATTGGGAGGGTAAATGTTGTCAAAATGAACGTGCTACCCAGGGTGCTCTTTATGTTCCAGGTGCTCCCGTTTAATGTGCCAGGGAATTTTATTAAGATTTTAAACACCTTGGTAAGAACATACGTGTGGCGCCGTTCACAACCTCGTCTGGCGTTATCGCTTTTAATGCGAGATAAAAACCGGGGTGGGTTGGCAGTGCCAGATTTCGATAGATACCTGACTGCCGCCTCCCTGGTACGGATAGCCGACTGGAAATTCTCTCTTGGGGAAAAGCTATGGGTTCAGTTGGAGGAGAAATTGGCAAATACTTCGTTATATATGCCCAAATCTGGATACCTCCGACATTTAGAAATCTAGCCGATACCGCGTCACCCCTTTCCAGTTCGGTTCTCCGTGTCTGGGATGGGCTTCATAAACATCACAAGTTACCATACAACTCACCGCTAATGCCAATTCTTGGCCATAGATACTTTCCGCCGGGCCATAAGGACCCTTCTTTTTCCCAATGGCTTTCTAAGGGTAAAACCACTCTTCTCCATCATATAACCGGGACGGAGGGAATACTGCCATTATCTAAATTATGTTGTTCAGCACCAAAGAAATTCATGGATTCGTGGAAATATTACCAATTACAGCAATTTGTGAAAGCACTACCCCATCCTTTACGTCATATGCACTCCTTGAATCCGATTGAACAAATTCTTTCACGTTCAGAATCAGGTAAAGGACTACTATCTCAGTTTTATAAAGCTTTAGAAGCACTACTTCCTAGCTCTACTCCATCCTTTATTAAAAAGTGGGAGCTGGATCTCTTCGACACATGTGGAGGTTATCTTACAAATGACCCATAGCTCAGTAATTTCTGCCAGAACGGCAGAAGCCAATTATAAACTTCTTACTAGATGGCATTATTCCCCTGCCAAGTTACAGAAGATGTTTCCATCTCTCTCGGACACCTGCTGGAGAGGATGCGGGCTTCGAGCCACACACGCGCATATATGGTGGTTTTGCCCTGCGATTCGCCCATTTTGGAATACAGTACTATCTTTAGTTGAAATAATTCAGGGTTCACCGATTGCGAAAGATCCGTTGACAGTTCTTTTCCATAACACTAAAACTCAACTTACACAATATCGTAAATCTATTACTCCTCACCTTTTAAACGCAGCCAAAGCCTTAATCCCGAAACATTGGAAGCAGCCCGCAGCCCCCTCGATAGTGGAGTGGCTGCGTGCGGTTGACCATATCTATTATTTGGAGGATATGACCATGGACCTCCGTGGCCAGGCACCTCTGGCCCGGAGGATTTGGTCTGGGTGGGTAATATTTACCCAATCCAGCTCATACGCATCGCATCTGGCTAACACCTCGCTAACACCTCTTTAGGATAATGGGGATGACTGAAGTACACCAAGGGACTTCCCCCCCCCCCTCCCTCTTTTCCCACCCCTTCCCCTTTTTTCCTTTCATTAACTGTTCCCTTTTTTTTTTTGGAAAGGCCTCCGCTTAAACATATGATCTGATGGGTTCTAACAATCCGCTTGAACACTGAATACCAACCAATGGACACTTAGACGTCCTTTCTTGTGTTTTATGTATTTAATTATTAGGACACCTCATGGGAGCCACTCATATCTGTACTTTTGCGTAGAGACAATTTATAGGCTCTTTAAATAGGGCTCGTATATGGAGGCCATATCCTCCCCCCTCTTCTTTTTTTTTTTTTTTTTTTCCCTCTTCCCTTTCTTTATTTTATGATTGTAATAATACATATATTTCTCAATAAAAGATACATTAAAAAAAAAAAATAGGACCCGAACTTGAAAAATAAAAAGTCCCCATTTTGAAGGCTTATAGGCAAGTTATTAGGCTGTGGGGGCTCGGGTACTGCCCTGAGGGACCTGTATCAATGCATTTTTTATTTTTTTTTAAAAGATCATCTTAAAAGAAGCAGTGATTTTAATGATGTTTAAAATGAAACAATAGAAAAGGACAATAGTCTGCCTGTAAAGTGGCACATCTGTACCAAAAGAAAATTACATTTGAATAGATTTTTCCAGCTGCCAGCTTTCTTGAAAAAAGAAAACATTGTCAGCAATACAAAAAGGGGAAAAAACAGCATGGGGCCCCCCCAATCCATACCCGGCCCTTTGGATCTGGCATTGGGACGAGTAAGCGCCCCCCTCCTGAACCATACCAGGCCACATGCCCTTAACATGGGGGGGTGCTTTGGATCACCACCCCAAAGCACCTTGTCCCCATGTGGATGCATGCTCGGATAAGGGACTGGTATAGATTTATTTCCTATTTTTTTATTGCCCACTGACAGCTGATGACTGATCTGTTGTTAAGTATGCGGCAGCCTGCTCCTTACCAACCCGCTATTGACTGTGCCCTGATTGGGGAAAGCTTTGCATCTGACCAGTGGTCAGCCAATTAGGGCTTAGAATACACTGTGCAGTGCAGAGTGCATTGTGGGACGCTCGGCGGGTGAACATCCCACCAAGCGCCCCACATATTCGGGTGTTTGAGACTAAACCGATGCTTGGTCCGAACCTTCGCCCATCACTAGTCCTCATCAATGCCTGGGACCAGGGACTGCAGTCATGTAAAGAATCTAACATTAATGTAGTTCCCCGCTGTGCTGAGCCTGTACCCACACCACTAGTCCAGCGTACCTCTAAGAATGGGATCCTGCCATGCCTCTAGCCCAGACTTCATGCATGCACTAACTTACCATACCTTGTGACCAGCCTTTAGATCTCTATATTATGGGTTTGGAACTGGTTGCTATTGGATACTGACCACTAAGGAGGAAGCCAGAACATTGACCCCCCCCCCCTTGCTACGGGAGGAACTGTCACCTTACCAGTTACCACGCCTAATGACTGGTTGTCTGTCTCTTGAACTTGTGCTTAGTTACTCTTAGCAACTACACTCCACTTCCTTGTCTTGCTGAGTTAACCCTTCTGTAGCGGTGTTACTTCATACTCCATAGTGCTTTACAGACCCTAGTTCTTTAGATATGCCAGAACCAACATGCACCCCTTTGAATAACTTCAGGCCAGGCTTAGAACACTTAATGTAACTTTTCCTGAACCGGCTGCAGCAATACAATTCATTATGAACAACGTCCTTTTCCCTAAACTAACTACTGTAGTGTGGCTGCCCAGGCATATCTCCATGAGGTGAGTGTCCATATTGGCATTCTCCATAGCTGGATGTCTCCAAGCCTCCCAGTATCTTCTGCAGGACTTCAAGGCGCAGCAGTTCCAATACCATGGGCAGAACAGAACCAACTAATTTGGCTAAGAAGGCCCTGAACCTCAGCCTTCCCCCTTTTTTTTAACACAGGTGGGTTGGCTTGGACCAAAAAACCAGGAACTGAGTTTACAACAATTAACCCTTTCCCCCAGCTTGGGCCAGCCACTAACTTACTAGAACCAACACATTTTAACCTGCCTACATGCATGCCAATGCATATTTGTTTCGCTGTGTTTCTTTACTGCCTACTGAATTCTGAATACTTTTTCAAAAATAAAGAAATTGCAAAAAAAAAAACTGTACACTCCCTTGCACAAAATGGAAGTCAGCAAGGCTTCACCTCATTCACTAAGCTAAATTAAAATTATATTACAAAGTGAACAGCCTATTTGCCAATAGTAAATCAACTCCAATATATACAAAACTGGTCATGGACAGATCTCTGCCCCAGAAAAACAGGAATTTGTTGGCATTACCATAAATATCTGTGATTTCCCCAACAGCTATTTTGCATGTGGCACACCCAGACTTGTGCAAGTCTCTGTACACTACAGTAAATGCTTTCAGTGTTTAAAAGAGCTTTTTATCACAGTCTAGTTGTCCCCTATATAGGTCAGTCAGATTTTGATGCATGGTTATCAATTATTGGGCTAAGTATAGTGACCCAAAAGATATGCTCAGTCAAGTAGTTTGCCATGATAGGACAGATAGTGACAGATAATACGGCGCACAATTAGCAACAGGACTGACGTTAGGAGGAAAAAGATTTGATTTTATACCAGAGAAACACATGAATAGGCAAAGTAAACCTTCACTTTAAGTTAACTTAAGAAAACAGAACAAAGTACATACGATGTTTATGTGACAGTTACATTTCAGGCTGCTATATACAGCATGTCACTGTTAGGAGGACAGCTCTGTTCAGCATGTAAAGCCTTATGGGACTGAGGCCCCATTCCTAAGCTCTCAATGATCTGATAGAGCGTTAAAAGCCATCAATTAAAGGCTATTCAAAGTGTCAGTCATGATGATTGCCAATTGGCAAAGCTAATCTGATAAAAAAAATAAAAAAAACAGGGCTGTGAGTTACTAAGAGTGCATGTTGCAGGCTGGGAAGCTTGCCAAGTGCGAAAGAAGGAACGGAAAGTGCAGTGAGAAGAAAAAAGAGGAGTGGGTGTGAAGAAGGATTATAAAGAGTGGGGGCTAGAACAGGGACCAGCATCATTTAGATCTAAATAGAAAAAAATAAAAAAAGCAAAAAAGCAAAACCTAAAATAATGGGAAACAGGACAGAGATTTGTGAACATTTTATTTTGCCTTTTAGGTGTTAGAAAATTCTCAATATCACATTGGCTGATAAAAAAGCACCTGATTACATGGAAGGACATGCAAAAAAAGAACAGCACAAGGAAGATAAATAAGAAGCACTACATTCTATCTGTAAACCACAGCCGCAACATTGCAAGACATGCTACAGTATGTTTGCACAGGTTTTATGTCCAATTATAAAGTTCCCAGAAATATTTCATATGTTTGGGATTTATAGGTACTTTGAAAAACCGAACTGACACATACAACCTATTACGTGTATTTTTTTAAAATTAGATGTTCTACACATGCTATTTTATGTCACTAGTATTCCAATTCAATCTCAAATTAGGCAGAACTACAATGTTATTCAAACATTTCTTTATCATGCATAGAAAAAGCAATGCCTATCTGGGAAAATTTTAGCAAAGAGTATCTGAAAGATCTGAGTATTTTGGAGGAGCGTGGACAGGTACATAAAAGACTTCGGAGATTGCTGGGTAGAAGGGGGACATTTAAAAGATATCTGTTCTAATTTTGCTTAAAGCGGAGTTCCGGGCACAAAAAACATATTTTTTTTTTGTGCCCCTCCGCTAGTTCGACATTACCTGAAAAGGAATTGGATAGTTATTTTTTTTTTTTTTGTTTACTCACCTTTTAATTGAAGATCGTAAATACTCACCTCAGAGTACTTCCTCCCTCGGCCCCGCGGCTCACCCGGTCACTTCCTGTCTCACTATGATTCCTGGGAGCTGAACGTCATCGCTCCCAGGAATCAATGCGACGGCACCGGCCCCACTCGTCACTTCCGGGCGACGCTGTGGAGGAATGCGGCGCCGCACCGGAAGTGACGAGAGGGGCCGGTGCAGGCGCATTCTGGGACAAGAAGACGCTGAAGAAGACACAGAAGAGGACCGCGCCGGCTTCAGCTGCCCACAAGAGAGATGGAAACGCTGTGGAAGAAATGTTATAAGTGAGTATTTCTTCTAAAAGGTAAGTGCGAACCGGGACAGATCAGAGGCTAAGCATTGTGGAATGTGCTAGCCCTGACTGTCCCGGGGGTATGTTTATTAAAAAATGACTTCTGTGCCCGGAACTCCGCTTTAAGATGATGAGAGGCAGAGAAAATACTTTTTTCAGAGGTTTCATATGTGTTGCATTCAAGTATGATCTCTTTAAATATGTGCGTGCTGCTGTGTTTGTGTGTTGTTGAGTATATATTGGCGTATGCCTGAATGTATTTTCTGGGATGGTTAGAAGTTTAGATAGTTATAGTTACATATCACATGCCTGACGAAGGGGTCCTGCGTGACTCCAAAACGTTGCACCTATCCTAATGTGATCCTTTTGCAATAAAAAGTTTCTTCGGACTGCTGTGCAAGATCCTTGGTGTGCGGGTGAATATGTACTGTATGTATCCGTGATAGATCCAGTGTCCAACTGGTGATCGCTGCAGCACCCACAACTGATGTGCCTACATCCAGGAAGGTGAGCTATGAGAATATGAACTATTCTAGACAGTTAAAGGGACATCAGCCAAAGCCACTGCAAAAAGGTTTGAGGTTGCGTCAGTAACCAAATTTCATATCACCCATAAAGTTAGAGGGAAAATGAAAAAATATAATGCTACATTGGGAAATAAACTTTGCGAAGATATGTGGGCAAACAGGCTAAAATAGGCTTACATTTTGAATCTATACCTCATGAATATTACAAGCACCTACTAAGTTGTTTAATGCTGCACCTTTTGAGAAACATTTTGGACAAGCACTATTGAATAAACTGTGTATATTTTTTCATAGTTCTTAACCTTGGCTCAGGACATTTTTACTGAACATGTAATGCAATTACATCATACACTTACTGACCTTTGTTCCTAAATGTTAACTTTATTGTTAGATCCGGAGCTGGTATACCAACAGCATTCTTAGAGTACTAGAGATGATATGCTCATCAAACACTATTTGCCAAACCCCTGAAGCCATGGTGGGAACTTAGCCTGGTACTGTTGTCAAAATATTCAAAATATTCATGAAGGTGAAGATATCACTTAGGCTTAGGAAAAATAGTTTAACTATTATTTTTTTTTTCATAGAACATACTGGGGAAAGCGTTTCCTATTCTGCAATAGTAGAGTTTGGAAAACATGTCCTTCCATGAAAGAGGTCAGCCAGAACCAGACCTTTGGCAATAGTTGGGGGACCGAGGAAAACATCAGCCCAAGGTAATTGCAGCCCACAATATGAAAATGCATGATTGTTATATGTATGAGCATTAGGCGTTTGCTTGACTCAAACAAAGGGGGAAATACCAAAGAACTGAACCAGACTATAATGAAGGCATATATTTAGGCACTTGTAGGCCTAGTAGAAATACTAGCTGGTCATTGGTATTCCTGTGTCATGAAACAGGTTCTCTTAGGGGGCTGGACAAAAAAAAATACCTGAATGTTTTATTATCATTGACATTTTGTGGGACAATATGGAACAGTTTTCAGTTTCAATGGTTTTATTTTAAAGAGATTTTTTTCAGAGTCACAAGATGTTACATATTGATCATTGTCACCGTTAATAAGTTCACATAGGATGTAGATATTCACAAATTGCCACATAATTGCTACTTTGTTATTTATAGCAAGTTTATGTGAATGATCATTAATTTAGAGGGAGTGTGTCGTCCACAATCCTCCTTCTACTATTAGAAGGATATTCAGAAAAGATAGCAAAAGGTAAATAGAATAAAAATGAGGGGAGGGGAAGGGGGTGAACAAGGATATTGAGCAATAATATGGTGTAAGCCAAAAGAGGGAATCCCTTTGGGGGTAGGGGGGAGGGAATATGGATTTAGGAAATAAAAGAAGAAAGAAAAAAAGACTCTGGAGTTTCCAATATGCCAGCCCCCCCCCTGAGTAATTTATAGAGAAGTGTAGCTGTCTTTTGGTAATGAAGCACGGGCATGTTAAATCCATGGGGACCACACTTTGAGAAAGCCCTTGTGGATATCCATGGTTGAAAGTTTCTCATTGTCAATGAATGAGTCTATGCATTGTTCAACTTCTTTAAAATCTACAAATTGTTTTTTTTTACACGATTCGGCTATTGTTTAGCTGCCAAAAGCAAATGATGTTGTAAGTTTAAATCTAGATTTAGTCAGCGAGGGAGGCTTTGAGGTGGAGAAGTGAAAGCCAATTGTCTTTAGAAAGGGAACATTTGAATTGTGTATGTAAAAGTTTGAGTGCCTTGGTCCAAAATCATAGGGCAGATAGGGCAGGTAAACCAGATATGAAGCATTTCGCCAGCCACAATAGATCCTCTAAAAAACAGGTTAGAGTGAGCAGGATGAAGGGGTGCCAGTCTGGTTGCTACCATGTACCACCAGGTTAAAACCTTAAAGGTCATTTCTGTAAAAAATACATTAATAGGCCATGGCGACTGTGGACGATATTTATTGCTAGTCTTTTGCAGTCTTGCTACTTTTAAGATCGCTCTCCCATTTAGAGACATATGGGTGGAATGATATAGAAATGTTTTCATAGGTTATTTTGTACCTAATGCTAATGTTTATGTTTGGGGTGCCATCCTTTGTTTGACACATGGTTCTGATTAATGTTCTGACAATTTTCTCTAATGTCTCTTTAATTAATAATGTACAGTCACACGGATGCAGTAGGGTGTAAATATCCCTGCTAAAATGTATAATATATGTATGATGTATTTTTGTATAATGTAACTGTGTTCCTCTGATAAAAAAGAGTGCTCACTTACCATCAACCCACACTCCGGCAGGTCTTGTGGTAGATAGGGGACAATTGTTATGCACTTACCTAAAGGAAAGGGGTATGCCCTCCTTAACATCCATGGAAACTGCCCTCCCACCAAAAGTTTCACCACCCAACAAAAATTGTTTTATACAGCATGTTTTCTTTGTGAATTTTTGCTGCTGTGTATTGGTAAGTCATTATGTTATTGGTCCCATGTATAACAAATTAGGGAAAGACAGAAAGGTTTTAGAAGGCACATAAACTGCTTAAACATAGAAAAACATTTTAGCCTAATACTGATCTAATTAAATCAATTATTATTAAGGTTGGAGGCTGTAGAGCTATACACAAAAGAAGTGAAATTTGCAAGCAAACTTGTAAGAACAGAAAATTACCCAACTAACATTTCCTCCTACCCTGTCCAAGGACTCTGCCATAACCTCATCACCATGCCACCTTTTTTTCTCTTACTCTCTTTTGTTTATTTGAAACAAAGTTGTTAAACATAAAGTCTATTGTCTGACATTCTATAGAATATCTAGTGCATCCTAAGTGAAATCCTACAAAATAGAACAATGTGTACATGACCATCAATTTTTGTTGCTCTTAAAGTGATACTAAAGTCTTGTTTATTTTTAGTTAAAAATAAAAAACATGTTATACTTACCTACCCTGGGTAATGGTTTTGCACAGAGCAGTCCAGATTTTCCTCTTCTCGTGTCCCTCTTCGGTGCTCCTGGCCCCTCCCTCCTGTTGAGTGCCCCCACAGCAAGCAGCTTGCTATGGGGGCACCTGAGCAGAGCAGTAGTTCCCTATGTCCATTTAGGCCCGGCTCCACACCCTTTCTTTCCTCATTGGCTGACTGACTTTAATTGAAAGCAGCGGGAGCCAATAGCACCATGCTGCTGTGTCAGACAATGAGGAGGGGAGTCCAGGGCAGCCAAGACATTCCTGCAACATCGCTTGATCTAGATGGGGCTCAGGTAAGAGTTAGAAGGGCTGAGGGGGGCTCCTGCACACAGAAGGCTTTTTATCATAAAGTGTTACTAAACCTGTAATGGATGTAATACTGGTTATATTAGTGAAATGCATATTTCACCTTATGGTGCATACCTAATGTATATATGTATATATGTTACTGCTGAGATTTACTACCTTACTCAAAATGCAGCTAGATCACCCCTCCTTTCGTAGAAGCAAGATGGCGCTTAAACAGGGACACTACACCCAAAATAAGACCTCGTCATGTCCTGGAAGGAAGACATAGACACATAGATACTCCAATCATCCAATCACCACCTTATACATATTATATATGACTATTTCCTGGAAATGACTTTCCTCCGTCTTTATAAAGATAAAAGAGGAACTAATAAAATCAGAACGAACTAATGGCTGAACTGAGTGTCACAGTTTGGTTTATTCAATGTGCGCACATTAATCTCAAATTAGGAAGGCAGTAAATATAATCTCGGACTGTTCTGGTCCAAATCCAAAAAAAACCCAGGACCCTGCATTCACTATACCTGGTCTCCCACAGTACACAGAACATGAACATGCAATAGTATTAGTAAATATATATTGCTAAATACATTTTTAATCAGCAGAATATAGCAGTCTTGTGACTTGTATCAGTGTCTGCTTAAGCTTGTAGGAGGAGTTTTCATTCCCCCCTGATCCCCTGTCTGGACAGTGCTGATTGGCCCTGTGCTGATCACATGCACACTCCCAGGAAAAAAAACCCTCTAGCAATACACACCAAACTGAGCATGTGCAGAGTGACTCCTAATGCTCTGTTCTATCAAGAGATGAGTTGGAGTCAGTTAAAGAAGAGGAGGCTCAGAGAAGACAGGATCACCCAGCCTTTATACACAATTTAGAGGATTAACCCCTTAGATTCTACAGTGAGTATAACAAGCATGCTTAATGCATATACACACTGATTTTACTGTTGTGGGTTTAGTAACACTTTACCCACTTAAGCTCCGGAAGGTTTTACCCCCTTATTGACCAGGCCATTTTTTGCGATACGGCACTGCGTTGCTTTAACTCACAAGTGCGTGGTCGTGCAATTCTGTACCAAAATATATGGAATACATTTATGGATTTTTACTTTTTTATACTGTTTTTCCTAGTAATGGCGGCGATCAGCGATTTTTAGTGGGATTGCGACATTGCGGACACTTTTTGGGGACCAATGACACCAATACAGTAATCCGTTGTAAAAATATGCACTGTTACTGAATA
Source organism: Pelophylax lessonae (assembly GCF_965119305.1). Lineage (NCBI taxonomy): Eukaryota > Metazoa > Chordata > Amphibia > Anura > Ranidae > Pelophylax > Pelophylax lessonae. Next base: position 129,822,718 of record NC_138775.1, on the reverse strand, counting down.
AATGACACTGGCAGGGAAGGGGTTAACACTGGGGGCGATCAAGGGTGGTTAAGTGTGCTCCTAGGGAGTGCTTTCTAACTGTAAGGGGACTGGATTTACTAGAGGAAAAGAGAGATCTGTGTTTTAGCTTAGCTGAAAACAAGATCTCTCTCTTCCTCTGTGACAGAACAGCAGTCTGCCTTGTTTACATAGGCAGACTGCCATTCTGTCATTATGCCGAACGATCGGCAGGTTCCTTCGGCCATCGTGACCGCCTTAACTCACTGACTGGCTCCAGCTGTGATTGGACATACGCACACCCGCCCCTAAAAAACCCCTGCACGAAATCACGTGCATGTACGTGATTTTGCCTAGCCGGGCTGCCCTGTCGCATTATATATGCGGTGGGTGGTCCAGAAGTGGGTATTGCATAGAATGCATTAAGATAAAAAACATTCTGCCTTTACAACCACTTGAAACCTGCCTTTTGAATGTTAGTTTTTACAAACTGCAGCAGTGTTGGATTTAGGAATAGCACTGTCTATCAGTGGTAAACCCCACTGTTCCATTAAAGAAAGCAATGTTTTTGACAATCACTATTTTTATGAGCATTCTTTTCATCCTTTTCAACATGTAATAGTGTATAGATAAAGAAAGAAATGTCCCAATGTGCACAATTATAAGTGTCTATGTCTAAAAAACCTATTTCTAGTGTGATGTACAAGTCAAACGCTTCTTGTGCAGTTTTGTTGTGGGTTCCTTCCATTTCGTGTGGAAATGTAGTAAAAGTGGTTTCAAACGAATTACAAAATATGTCTATTTCCTTTAAATCCTAAAATAGTTCTATTTTGCTTGAAAAAACATCTGTCTTTAAGGAAATATGGAATTGTGATACATGTATTATTATGCAAAAGAAGAGACTACCGAAAAAATGCATTGGGTAAAAGTATATTGTTAAAAGCAGAATATGCCTACAATGACTTAAAGCAGCATTAACCATGTCAATACTGGGCACTTTCACCCCCCCCCCCCCTTCCAGCCCAGGTCAATTTTCAGCTTTCGGTGCTGTCACCAATGTGCTTTGTTTTGACTTTTGTGAATTGGCGCGAAATGCTTTGTCATAGCAAAACGTCTGCATGTATGCCCGGTGTCTACAGCTTCATCACTCCTCCATCGTATCGGCTTCTTCCTGGTTACTTTGATGGCCCGGCTTACTTTATCTCCGGCAAGTCACATCCGAACCCGGAATACAGCAGTGATTGCGATCCACCACTCCCATCAACCTGGGCCCACAAGCCATGGTCATTTCATCATTTCACTGTTGATGCTGCCCATGGGGTTCTCCTGTCCAGTACAACAGGCTCATATAAGTTAACATCCTCACACAGGGGAGCAACATTTACATCTAGGCTGTACTGAGTGAAATCTTCACCTAGAACAAGCAGTGGACTTTGCTTTGATTTCTATGAATTACATTTTTTTCTTTTCTGGCATTGCTTTTTTAACAATAAACTGTTGGATACACATCTTTACTTGCTTTTTATCCTGCAAATCCTCAGAGAAGTAACTATCTATGAAAGACAATTATTATGGTCATTCCTAGACACTTAGGGTCCTTCCAGCCCAGCGGACTCAGTTTTGCTCAGTGGGGATCGATCTGCCGATCCCCACTGAGCAGATGGATGACAGGTCCGTCTCCTCTCTGTGTGCTGAGATGGACCTGCCAGATCCCCACTCTCTTCTATGAGAGAGCGGATCTAAAATAGACCGCCTGTCCATTTTCATCCAATCCTATCTGATCCGATCCTCCAGATGGATGGAAAATAGGGTTTTCATCCGTTTGGATTTCATGGATAGGATCAGATCGGAGAGCAGCGGGTGTCAGTGGACATGTCACCGCTGACATCCACTGCTCTATAGGGATGCATGGAGCATCCAATCAGGTCCGCCTGAAAAACTGACAGGTGGACCTGATCAGAAAGCCCGTGTGAAAGGAAGGAATTAAGGCAGTTCTGAAGGTAAAAGGGGGTCCAACCCAGTACTAGCAAGATGTACCTTCAAGCAAAGCCAACAGAATACCGGGATGTATAAAAAAGGGGATTCACTCCAGAAATAAAGAGATTATTCTTCCACTCTACAAGACTCTGGTCCGGCCACATCTGGAGTATGCTGTCCAGTTCTGGGCACCGGTCCTCAGGAAGGATGTGCTGGAACTGGAGAAAGTCCAGAGAAGGGCAACAAAAATATTTAGGGGAATGGAGGACATCAGCTATGAGGAAAGACTACAAGCACTGAACTTATTCTCTCTGGAGAAGACACAATTGAGGGGGGATATGATATCAATGTACAAATACTGTACTGGTGATGACCCTAGCATAAGGAACAAACTATTCAGAGAAAGGGAATACAATAAGACACGTGACCACTCATTAAAACTAGAGGAAAGGCGGTTTAACCTTAAAATACGTAGGGGGTTCTTTACTGTCAGAGCAGTAAGGATTTGGAATTCTCTTCCGCAAGCAGTCGTATCAGCAGGGAGCATCAATAGTTTCAAAAAACTATTAGATGGACACCTTAAAGACCACAACATACAGGGGTATACAATGTACGGTTAGAAGCAAACACACATACACATCATAGGTTGAACTGGATGGACTGATGTCTTTTTTCAACCTCACTAACTATGTAACTATGTAACTATGTACCTAAAAAAGTGGCCGGTGAGTGTAGGTCATACAGAAGAGAACCAATCCTGCCTAGTCATTTTTTTTTACTATCTTACTGCTTAATACACACACACACACACAGATTGCCTGCAAAAATGGTGATACTAAGATGTTTCCCACAGCCAGCAATTACATTTCAAACCTGCAATGGAAGTTTTAATGTGATTTTGATACAGTCAGCAGACTAAGAGAGAAAGAGTACATTTTATATTGCACAGGTTTCAAAAATGACACTTCTTCTCTCCTCCTATTATTATGTGAAGTTGTATCTGTGTGTGGCTTTAGTAGGTTACAGAGAACTTAGAACAAGGTAAATTAAGTGAACTCTACGAGTTTAGAGCCGCAGTGTGTTGGAATGCATTAGTGGCTCACTTGTTTCTTTTAGATGTTGCCAGATGCTGCTCTTTAACCACTTAAAGTTGAACCAAAGTTGAAAAACAATGCGAACAGGCAGGTTCTTTATTATAGAAGAGACACGCAATGCCTGTTCTGCAAAAAAACACGCTTACCTGCCAATTTGTGTCTAGTAGCCATCTTTAAAGGAGATTTAAATTAAGACTATCATAGACACCGCCATAAAATAAACAACACTCAAAGAAAAAAAAAAAAAAATCATCAAAAGGAGAAACGAGCTGCAGCAAACATAAAATGTGTCCCCACACCAATTAAATTATAACTTATATACAGGCATACCCCACTTTTAAGTACACAATGGGACCAGAGCATGTATGTAAAACGAAAATGTACTTAAAGTGAAGCAATACATTTTTTCATTTCTCAATGCATGTAAATACACTAGCTCCATAGGAAATCTTGGTCAGCTTGACATGGCACTGCTCCCAAACCATGTGATAAGGACACCAAGCTTGGGGAGCATGTTAAGGGGATCCAGGACTATGACATGGTAGATTACCTAGGCAAGTTCCCTAAGTTTGGTATCCCTGTCACTTATGGTTTGGGAGCAGTGCCATGTCAAGCTGACCAAGATTTCCTATAGACGCCAATGTTAAAAACCGGGAGTAGTGTCATGCCAAGCTGACCAAGCTGTGTCCTTACTTGCGAGTGTATGTAAAGTGAGTGTACTTAAAGCGGGGTATGCCTGTATAGTGTTGCGCTAATCCCTAATATGCACTTGTGAAAAAATATGCAAAACTCTTAATTAACCACTTCAGTACCCGACAGTTTTACCCCCTTCCTGCCCAGGCCAATTTTTGGCTTACAGCGCTGTCACTTTGACAGTCATGTAACACTGTACCCATATGAAATATTTATCATTTTTTTCACACAACTGAACTGAAACTTTGTTTTAGTTGTGTGTACTAGTTTAGAGGGGTATTCTTCATTTCTGTTATAACATTTTGCAAATAAATAATCTTTCTTCATAAATTTAGGCCTAAATGTATACTGCAACATTTTGTTGGTGAAAATAACCCTAATCAGTGAATATTATTTAATCTGTAGGAAAGTTATAGAGTCTACAAACTATGCTATATATATCTGAAAATCGATCAACCCTGATGTACTGATGGCCCGAAAATACCAGGACAATACAAATGACCTCTTTTTGGAAGGTAGACAGTTCAAAGTATTTAGTAAGAGGCATGGCAAGTTTTTTTAAGTGGTATTTTTATTTATTTATTTATTTTTTTACATACTGTCACTAGTGCAGTACAGCTTCATCATATCACTGTTGTAGTGGTGATCAGGGTCACTGACTGGAGTATTTCAATTTTTTTTTTTTTACAATTTATTTATATACAGGTGGTCCCTGGGTTACAAATGGAGGTAGACAACAGGAAGTGAGAGGAAATCTACCCCTAGGAAGGGAAATTCACTCTTGTAAGAGTTATCATGGGAAAAAGGTGTCTCCACTAAAGCTTTATCACCAATCCTGGTTTCCACAACCACCCAAAATTTTCAAAATCCAATTGTCATAGGGACAGAAAGTGAGGTGAAGTCTTCTGAACAGGGGCGCGGACAGCAAATGTTACAGGTATGTTAACCATTCCCTATGCTATCCAAAAAAATGTAAAAAATATTTTTCTGGCTGGAGCTACACTTAAAAAATGTACCTGTTCCAACTTACAAACAAATTAAACTTAACCTCCTTAGCGGTATTCCCGAGTGTGGCTCAGGGTGGAATTTTAGTGCACTCGGGGTACCGCCAGGGAGCATCGCTGGATTCTGGTAGACGTTACTTACCTTGTCCCTGGGATCCCGCAATGTGTCCCTGCAGCATACGGCGGCCGGATCTTCCGCCCGATGCTGTGAGCCCCGACTTCCGTCTCCTGCGACGTGATGCTCGCAGGAGGGTGGAACCGGCGGCAAATTTGAAAAGTAAAACACAGAAACACACTAATATATTGTAATCCTATTGGATTACATTACAAAATAAAATAAATTGACATTAGTTTGTCCCCCAGTGGCCTTTCCTGCAGTTTTACTGTACATATATATATATATATATATATATATATATATATGTATATGTATGTATATATATATATATATATATCTATATATCTATCTATATATATACAGTATATATGTATACACACACACACACATATATATATATATATATATATATATATATATACACTGTATATATGTATATATATATATATATATATATGTATATATACTTTAACTTATTTATAGTTATTTATTATATTATAAGTTAGGATTTTGTGTTTCAAACTTTATCATACCCGAGATGTTATAAAGAAGAACGCACAGTAAAAAAAAATCATATGTAAATAGTTGGTTTGGGCTGCTCGTCCTTTTAGATTACATGCAAAATAATGGTACCGCTTTCAGCACCTAAAATCGGAAACAATCATACCGCCAGGGAGGTTAAGAACAAACCTACAGATCCTATCTTGTTTGTAACCCGGGGACCGCCTGTACAGCAATACAGTGTTATCATAGTAACACTATACTATTTTGGAGATGTGATTAGGGTTTTTTTTTTTACACATTATAATTGCTTAACACAGTTATAAGTAACCCTTTTTTCAGAACGAAAACTATTCATTCAATGTTTACTATTGTGAGTAGCTGTGATTGGCCACAGCTAATCACATGGGGTACAGTGATACTAATAAGAATGCCCTCTCACCTGACTCCTGGCCCTATATAAATGAATATAGAGGTCACAATGTGCTTTCCCTGGTCATCCGTTGGTACATATGTACATCCATGCTGCAGGTGACACACAAAGGAAGAAATGGAGGCCATCCAAACTGTAATAACGTTAGCATGGGGGGGGGGGGGTGCTGGATACAGAAGAGAAGGTTTTTTACTTTCATGCATAGAATGCAGAATGCGTAGAATGCATAAAGGTAAAAAACCCTGAGCCTTTAGAACCACTTTAAGGTTGTTGTATGTGCCTTGCATTTGAAGTCTTGTTTAAATCATACATCTGGTGACATATTTATAAAGAGGGGAAAGGTCCATTTAACAATTTTCTGCTTTTTTTTTTATTTTGCTGCACATATATTGGGACATAGGCTGCATTTCTAAAGCCCATATGTTGGCCAGATTTCTCCACATGTGCACACAATTGATCTTTGCAAACAGATATCCATGTCTCAGTAACATTCGCTATGTTTATAATAAAGCCAATATTACATTCTCTGACCAAAATCTATTTTAGGCATTTACTATTTTTAATATGAAATCATTTATTATAGAACGCTCACCGCGTTTTATCCTGCAGCATTGCTACACTTTCTCTGCATATCCAACTTACTGCAAATGAGGATGTTAGCCTAAAAAAAACTTTTTTTAGCATTTAACCAGTCACAAGAAACTTCAAATAAGGGTCAGATCTGAAAAAGGAATGTATCTGGATTTTTATTTATTTTGCACTGATTTGGTATTAACCCCTTATATTCAGATAAGAATGTTCAATGCGTGTTTTTAGCAGTATAGTTCATAAAATTTTGAAAAATAAAGAAGAAATGACACTGGAACAATCAAGAAAATGTCAACTGAACTTTTCCTACAGCTACAGATGAAAGCTTAAACTGAAAAGCCACAGAAAAGTGGGAACTCAGTTTTAAGGAAACACTACCGGTATATTCAGCTTCTTGAGGCATTTGAACACCACAGCAGGAGATCTTCTGCATTTGGAGCTTCAGGCTGCTATGGCCTCAATGATCATCCTCAGTTCTATAGTAAGTACAAAACCAAGCAAAAAAGTTACATTTGCAGCACATGCTGCTTGTAATAAAGAAACCATGTTATAAACCTGGGTAATTCAAAGTGAGCATATAATTAAAAAGTACAAAATTGGGGGTTTCCTTCAATTAAAACGACATGCCAAAATAAACAGATCCAGAGCTTTAGGGCAAGTTTACATCTCAAAGAAAAAAATGATTATTGCATAAAACTTTTTTTCTAAAGCAGTTTTAAATCTAAAAGTAAACGTTTATTATATTGCAGCTTATCAATTCTAAGGCTGGGTTCACACTGGGGGGGGGGGGACTTCAAAGTCACCTGACTCTGAAGCTGCTCCATGCATCGCGACTTCAGCATGGCTTGAAAGGGACTTCTCTACTAGAAGTCAATGCAAGTCGTCCCCAAAGTAGTGCAGGAACCTTTTTCTAAGTCGGAGCGGTTCCATTGCACTGAATGGAGCTCGACTTGTCAGGCGGCTAAGTTGCCTGACAAGTTGCCCCAGTGTGAACCGGGACTAAGATGTGGTGGCTGCATTTGTTTTCTTGAAAGCAGAAAAAAATCAGAGAGCATCTCTATTTGAGTGTAGAGTGTTAGAAACAAGAGTTTGGTATAAATTAATAAATACTGCACTCACGTGATGGAGGGAATGTCAGCTTGTCATCTGTGGAGGACTTCACATCACTGGCAGAGATCAGCAGGCAAGCGGTTGGTGTTGTGCAGAGATCAGCCAGGAAGCTGCTGGGTGGTGAGATGGGAGCGCTGGAGATTGAGAGGCCACTTTCCTGCCGATCTCTGCAGATCTCTGCCAATCTCTGCCAATCTCTGCCAGTGAGGTCAAGACCTCCACAGATGACAAGCTGACATTTCCTGCAACACAAGTGAGTGCAATTTTTATTCATTTCTACCAAATTGTTGTTACTAACACTCTACACTCAGATAAAGGCACCCTCTGCTTTTTTTCTGCTTTCATATATTAGGCTAACTCAGGACCTACATAAGGGAGCTGCCTATTCCCTCTTAATATCAATTCTTTAAACTGTCAATTCCCCTTTCATCCCTCACATCCACTCCGCTACATCTTTGGTTAGGCTACAGCAGCGCCATTGTTTTTTTTCCTATACATTTGTATTCTTCTTTTTTTTTTTTTTTCATCTCGCAATCCATCACCCAGCCAGTAAATGCATCGTTTTTTTTTTTTAAATAATTAGCTCTTCTGCAGATGTATCAGTTACAGGGATGAGACAACCCATTTAACATTAGCAAGGTTGCTTACAATTTAGCTTTTACTTACAGTATCTCACACTGTACACCCCTCACATTTTTGTAAATATTTTATTATATCTTTTTATGTGACAATACTGAAGAAATGACACTTTGCTACAATGTAAAGTAGTGAGTGTACAGCTTGTATACCGGTGTAAATTTGCTGTCCCCTCAAAATAACTCAACACACATTAATGTCTAAACCGCTGGTAACAAAAGTGAGTACACCCCTAAGTTAAAGTGTCCAAATTTGGCCCAAAGTGTCTATATTTTGTGTGGCCACCATTATTTTCAAGCACTGCCTTAACCCTTCTGGCCATGGAGTTCACCAGAGCTTCACAGTTTGCCACTGGAGTACTCTTCCACTCCTCCATGACGACATCACAGAGTTGGTGGATGTTAGAGACCTTGCACTACTCCAACTTCCATTTAATGATGCCCCACAGATGCTCAATAGAGTTTAGGTCTGGAGACATGCTTGGCCAGTCCATCACCTTTTCCCTCAGCTTCTTTAGCAAGGCAGTGGTTGTGCTGGAGGTGTGTTTGGGGTCATTATCATGTTGGAATACTGCCCTGCAGCCCAGTCTCCGAAGGGAGGGGATCATGATCTGCTTCAGTATGTCACAGTACATGTTGGCATTCATGTTTCCCTCAATGAACTGTAGCTCCCCAATGCCAGCAGCACTCATGCAGCCCCAGACCATGACACTCCCACCACCATGCTTGACTGTAGGCAAGACACACTTGTCTTTGTACTCCTCACCTGGTTGCTGACACACATGTTTGACACCATCTAAATCGAATAAGTTTATCTTGGTCTCATCAGACCACAGCACGTGGTTCCAGTAATCCATGTCCTTAGTCTGCTTGTTTTCAACCAGGCTTTCTTGTGCATCATCTTTAGAAGAGGCTTCGACAGCCATGCAGACCAATTTGATGCAGTGTGCGGCATATGGTCTGAGCACTGACAGGCTCCCCCACCGTGCTGCAGCTATATTTCAGGGTCTTGGCAATCTTCTTATATCTTAGGCCTTTATTTAGAGCAACAATTCTTTTTTCAGATCCTCAGAAAGTTTTTTGCCATGAGGTGCCATGTTGAACCTCCAGTTACCAGTATGAGAGAGTGAGAGCGAAACACCAAATTAATAAACACACCTACTCCCCATTCACACATGAGACCTTGTAACACTAACGGGTCACATGACACTGGGGAAAATGGCTAATTGGGCCAAATTTGGACATTGTCACTTAGGGGTGTACTCACTTTCGTTGCCAGCGGTTTAGACATTAATGGCTGTGTGTTGAGTTATTTTGAGGGGACAGCAAATTTACACTGTTATACAAGCTGTACACTCACTACTTTACATTGTAGCAAAGTGTCATTTCTTCAGTGTTGTCACATGAAAAGATATAAAAAAAAAATTTCAAAAATGTGAGTGATGTACTCACTTTTGTGAAATACTGTATCTATGAAAAATCATTATCTCAAAAGGAACAAAAACTGTTGTTGTAACTGCTTATAAAGTGTGAACTAGAATGTGGCCTCAATTTGTAAGTGGTGCCCATTCAGTGGGGACACTCTAATACTGGAGGTATGTTACTGGCCAGATCAACAGTTGAAAACAGAGGGAGAATAGCTTCTTCCCCCACCAGACAGAGGGGATACTGATCCACGGGACCGGCGGCCGCAATTGCCGCCGGGCACCCGCAATCACTCCCCGCTGAGAGAGAAGGGCGGTCAGCTGGCTGTTGTAAACAAAGCTGACCGTTTTTCTCTCTGAAATGATCACAGAGTGCCTCTGATCCTTCTATAAAGGATTTCTGACCTTCTAGAAAGGTCATTTCACAAGCCCCTCCCCCCACAGTTAATGAACACTCCCCTAGGCTCACACTTAACCCTTTGATTACCACTGTGTTATTGTAGTGATGTCACTGGTCCCCCCAAAAGTTTAAAAAATGTCAGTAAGGGGTCCGATCTGTCTGCCACAATGTCGCAGTCCCACTAAAAATCGCAGATCGCTGCCATTACTAGTAAAAAAAATAATAATTAAAAATACATAAATATTTCCCTTCGTTTGTAGACGCGATAACTTTTGCATAAACCAATCAAAATACGCTTATTGAAATTTTTTTACCAAAAATTTGTAGCAGATAACAAATTGGACTTATATTGGGGTTTTTTGGTGCCTCAAACCAAATATGAATGGGACTTTGCGGGCAAGTAGAAGGGGGTGTGTATAATGAAGGTTATATAAACATAAATGCTCAATTAGGCAGTAAAAAGAATAGTGTTTGAAAAAAATCAACAGAAATTTTATTTACATAAAATTATTATTAATACCGTAAATGGTGAATAATGTGCTTGGGTTAGAGGCCCAAGTGTGAGGAAGTAAAAAAGAGGTTGATTCTGAAAGAATCAGTGACAATAGTGCAAAAGTGACATGTTCTTGAGGAGTTTGTGGGGTTATTTTTCCCATAGATATTAAAAGGAAAATTGATCCCCGCAGGAGGATCCTCAATGTTCGCTGACGCGTTTCGGCTCATAGGCCTTTTTCAAAGCGTTAGGGGGTCACTCTATGCTTGTTCTATAAAGAGGAATATATACCTTCAGTATTGTTTATCAAAGATAAGTACACAACATTTTGTAGAAATAATTGTGTTCCACTTGCATGGGTGCTGCTGGCGTTGACTGCATATGGCTCCCCTGTCCTTTTCTGTAGTCACAACGAGATCATGTTCTGCGTGCAGCCTGGGATGGTGGTAAGTAATTAATGTATATATATATATAGGAATATATGAGTATATTGTATCCAATATAAGTGTATATATTGTATATATATGACCACTTACAGTTTTTTGCTGGCGGAGGGTTAACAACCACTTCCTCCAAACGGGTGAGCCTTGTAGTTTCTCTTCCCCTGTTTGTACCAGAATCTATTTCCTATCTGTAGTATAATATATGTAGGTACTATAGTAAACAAGTTTTCATAATGGTGCTTTAGTGCTTAGAAACGTAAGGTGACTTCATTGTGCTCAAACTTTTATTAGTAATAGCTAGGGAGTTTTCCCTTTAAAACTTACAATTAGTGGTTTGGTCTTGAGGGTAAGAGAGAGAAATTCATCCGGCTGGCGCAGGTTACGACTGTCCCCTTCTCTCTGCACGAGAGAAGTGAGGACTGTTCGTCGATCCCCGGCCTTTTAAAGCCCTCGACGCATGTGCAGTGGTTTCTGCACATGGGACGGCTTTAGCTGCGAGCATGAAAAGACGTCAGTACGTACTCCTGCGCTGGGTGCGCACGCAGGTTGCTGGGGCTCGTAGTGCTGGACGCTTCCTGGTCGCCAGCACGGAGGGAGGAGCCCACCCTTTCCCGAAGGTAATTGGTGGATCCCCAAGCTGCCCCTACGTGGATACGCAAGGGCTACCCGTGCTGGGTGTGACTAACATGACTGGGGCCGGCCGTTCTGTAGCACTGACAGCTGCATATCACGTACGTGGATTAATTCATGGATAAGTTAAAAAAACAAGATTATGCATATGCCGTACCCGGCGGTTACAGAATGCAAAATACAAATAAAGATAAGAATAAGAATAACGTGGTATACACAATTGGATTAATTATGCAGTAATCAGAATAATACAAGATGATATAATATAAACAAAGTATGGATTTTTAAAGCAAAAAAACATTAATCCCACTTCAGGGACCTTATGGGTCAAGAAGGAGCAATCCCAAAACCCGGGCACTCCAGGGTCATCCCGAGGCCATGCCCAGCAGGGTCGGATGCAGGCAAGCAGCACAAAAAATGGGGTATTTTTCTTAGGGGGAGTTTTTTTAAAACCTCAAATGAGTGGGGAAAGATGTGGGGAAAGAATTAGAATCCCACATATGATTGTTTCCCAACATAAAGACGAGAGTAAGGTTAAGGGATGGATGGATGGTTAATGTCTAAGTAATCATAGACAAACCTATCGAGATTGTGGGAGTGTATTGTGTGGAGGGAGGTTATTTATGTCTGTACAGAAGTTAGTTTGGATATTTTATTTTTGAGAAAGAATCTTATTTCAATCCGTCTTTCCTGAAGCGAAGCCCTCCAGGAAAGGACGAAAACTCTCATTCTCATTCAGCCCAGGTGGTTTGGTGGCTTGGAGGCGTCTTATCCACCTCATTTCCATTTGTAACAGACGTGACTTAAGGGATGAAAAATTTTGATTTTTCTTTTTTTTTTTTGGGGGGGGGGGGAGTTTATATAGCAGAATGTGAAAAATATTGTTTTTTTTTTACTTTAACCACTTTACTGCTGCTCACTAGAGCTCTACTGCGGCAAAGTGGCTCTTGTAGGTCTGACGACGTAGACCTACGTCGCCAGACATTCCCCTCTCTCGGCGGCGCGCGCACCGCCGGAGGCTCGCTCCCGCTGTATTCAGTCACAGCGGGAGTCGGGCCAGGGGAGGAGCAGCGGCAATCGTCGGGGAATCAAGTCTGGAGATCCGCCCGCTTGTGTAAACAAAGCGGGCGGATCTCCTAAGTGACAGGCAGTGTCAGATTGCAGCGTTCAGCATAGCTGAACCTGCAATCTGTCCCTGTGTCACTCAGTCACCCCCCCACACATGTCAGTAAGCACCAGGCATACATTAACCCCTCCCTCTCCATAAAATGAACCCCTTCCCTGCCAGTGTCATTTTTACAGTAACAGTGCATATTTATAGCACTGATTACGGTAGTAATGTCACTGGTACCCCCAAAAGTGTCAAAAATGTCAGTCAAGGGTCCAATCTGTCCGCCGCAATGTCGCAGTCCCGCAAAAAAAATCGCAGATCGCCGCCATTACTCGTTAAAAAAAAACACCAAAAAACGACAGAAATCTTTCCCTTAGTTAGTAAACGCAATAACTTTTGCGCAAACCAATCAAAATACGCTTATTGCGATTTTTTTTTACCAAAAATATGTAGCAGAAAACAAATTGGCCTAAAATGATAAAAAAATTAAATTTTTACATTTTTTTGGGGGGGAATTTCATATAAAAAAATTTGAAAAATATTGTTATTTTTTCAAAATTGTCGCTCTTTTTTGTTTATAGCACAAAAAGTAAAAATCGCACAGGTGATCAAATACCACCAAAAGAAAGCTCTGTTTGTGGGAAAAAAGGACGTAAATTTTCATTGCATGACCACGCAATTGTCAGTTAAAGTCGCACAGTGCCGAATCGCAAAAAGTGGCCCAGACGTAAGACAGCAAAATCCTCCGGTGGTAAAGTGGTTAATTCCACTAAAAATTTTCTGACAAGCTTTGGGAGTCTGAAAAATTGTGCAAAAACATACAGTATAGGTGAAAAATAGTCACGTGACCTGAATCTGCATGTTGGGTGACCTATAGCAGTTCTGTTTTGTGGGTGTCATCAGGCCGTTACATCCTGTTGGCTTTATTGTGCTGTCCCCCCAATTCAAGGGAGGACTTTTTAAATGCTTTAGTCTCTTCTCACCATAACCTGTATGGTTTATACTGTCTGGATGTCAGCACCATCCCCATCCTTATTTTCTATGCTGACATCACAGCTTTAGAGCACTCCTGTTGCAGCTTCATACCATGTGCCCTGGAAACACGGCATCATGGGACCACTTAGGTTTAGGTATTTAAATACTGATTATTAAAACTGTAAAGTAATTTCAACATTGCTGTTCTCCGTTTTATTCCTTCCTTATCTCCCTTCCTGCTGTCCTCTTTAATCACTCTCTCTCTCTTTCACTTGTTTGTACTTTCTGAGCCTGGGCGGATGACAGGAGAGCTCGCTGATGATGGACAGTTTAAAGAGATGCAATAAACAGATGCAGGAATATTTGGGTCATGCTTGTTGAAGAAATGTGAACTGGGAAATCAAAACGTTGAAAAAAGACTTTTACTGAACAAAACCTGATTGAGGTGGGATATGAAACAAAACATCAACCTCGCTGAACAAGATTTTTATTTTAGGTAAAACCATTGTGGAAAAAATATTTTATATACTCATGCTTAGGTCAAATGTAAATGTTAAAGCTGACAAATGTTTTGCATTTAACATATGGCTCTGGTACAAACCTGCTACATGTCATTTTAAAAGAAAACGCAAGAAAAGAAAAAAGATATCAGAACACTTTCCTATGAAAACGGCCTCATAATTCCTTGTTTCAGCTATTTTCTTGGCTGTTATTATAGAGACGATCAAAACTAGAATTACAGCACGCGTTTACAATGTTCATTGTATATTGCTTCCTAAAATATTTGCAGCTTTCGTACATCCCTACATTGTGGGTTTACACAAGGCCTATACACATAAGGCAAAGAGTAGATTTCAATAACCTGTAGAAACCAGAAATATTTTCTTGTAATGGCTATGTAATGTGTCTTACTGAAAATTCCCAATACAGTGTATACAGGATTAACCAGCTTACTATGTGTCCTGCAGCCTTAGAAGGTGGTCCATGGGAACAGACAGAGTACAGAGCATTAGACTGGATATCTGAAGATACTATTTTTATATAATATAAGCAGGACTTTTTTTTTTAGTCGGAACATGGCGGAACAGTGTTCCGCCACCTCCGGCAGTCCTCTCCTCTCCAGCCTATCGCTTAACACAGAAGCTGGTAGAGGATGTCTTCTATACTACTCACTTCCCTTCACCAGCTTCTGTGTGCTAGTGCTGGCACCCAGGGCACCTGCTCCACATCTATTAATGGGTGCCCAGGGCCATGTGCCCCCAGACCACACAGCTTGCAATGAGGGCACCCAAGAAGGCTCGCTCCAGAGCCACTGCTCTGTGTGTCCATTCACACACATAGCAGCTGCTCGGCCCTGCCCCTCTCTCTTCCCATTGGCTCACTGACTCCTGCTGCTATCTCAGCCAATCAGGAGGGAGAGTCCTCAGAGAGCCGAAGCTCTCGTGCACATCTCTGGATCACAATTGGCTCAGGTAAGTATTGGGGGGGCTGGAGGGCTGTTGCATGATGGTAAAAAACGGCATGAAGGTAAAGAACCTTGAGCCTTTAGAATCACTTTACAACACAAAGAAAAGTGCCTCTAAGTGCAGTTTTTTTAGGAGATCAAGCAAGCAGACAAGTGAACACTCACATAAAATGCTGATAAAAAGGGGCTCATCTGGGGGCTACAAGCCCAGTGGCAGACATTTTTCAAAAGTGTCCTCTGTCCAAGAATTTGTAGCCGCAATGACCACGGGGACAGGAGAGATGCTGACAGGTCCGCATCTTCTGGGTGCAGCTCGAGGTGGACTAGCTTGGAATGCAGCGCCACCTGGCGTGTGCCGTTATCAGGAAGAGGGAGAGAACCACAACATGTTTCATAGCATGTGCGAAGCTCGTACAGAGCATACACGCTCATTCGTCAAATGATACAGAGGGTGGAAAAGAGCTGGATATAAATACTCAGCAGGAAAAATAGTTACATTTAACATTTAAAGGGATAATATCAATAATATTATTATTCACTAAAAGCAACATGAAATATCACAGGCTATATGGACACTGGATTAAAAAGGGTAAAGGAAGGATAACGGTACATCAAAAATCAAAGAATTATAGAACAAAAAATGCTGTCGGTAATCAAATAATACATGTGTAGATATATATATATGTATATATAAATAGAGAATTAAGGTTAAGTCAAGGGGTAGGGGTAACAAAAGGATGGTGGTCTAGGATAACCAGATTATTTTCCATTTTTCAAAAATGACCAGTACTTACAGTAAGGAGTCTTGAAGCTGATGTAAATTATGTGTAATCTATATAATATGACACATATGTGTAACCTGGAAACGGAGTAAGTGACAAGGAGTAATTATTAATATTAGACCCAGATATTTATCAGATTATATTGTTAAAGGATGGTACTAATTTCTAGCACTTCATTGAGGCCATGAAGGATAATGGTACATCAAAAATCAAAGGATTATAGCACACAGAGCCATGTATAGCAATATATAGCAAAAGGCTAAAAAAAAAAAAAAATACACCGACGAGGGTGTGTGTGTGTGTGTGTGTGTGTGTGTGTGTGTGTGGGGGGGGGGGGTGGTTGTAGGAAACATAAACAAATGCAAAACTGCAGAAACTCTAAAGTTATTTAATCTATCCTCTCATCCATTGTCCTCAGAGGACATCTCTTTATTGAGTAGAGGTCTTACTTTTGCTCTCATCTCAACCTAACTCATTTTTATTATTTAGGGACCACTAATAAATTAATCCGTAAACTTCCCCTTAAAAGATTTTATAATATAAAAGCTAAAAAGGACACCTCCTCAGACCCCACAACAACCCAGAGAGGCTCAGATCTCAATGATTCTATCCAAGAAAATACTCCACACAGTCCCATCAATATATACGATGCATGCTTGGATTCTGAAAATGTCCATCTGGAATCAGACCTACTTCTATTTACCCAGCACCTTTAAACATCCTTTTAAACATACCAATTTACAACCTAAATCAGTGTTTTACCCCACTCACCCCAAGGGACCTTATATTGAGGCCTTTTATAGAGTTGTGTTCTCAGAATTCCAAAAATATATCATTAGTCTACCAATATTAAGAAATATCAATACCATAATCTCAACTCAGAAGCCATGAGACGTTTCTCTGACTCTAAGATGTATAAAAAGCTCCCTAAAGATCCTTTAGCCTCCTTCAAAATAGAACTTATTTCTGGGGCTCTTAGAGATCAGGTAATTGACTCAAAAGAGGCTTCTTTTTTTGTGCAAGGATTTCTACAATATGCCATATTTCTATCATCTACCAAAAGTGCATAAAAACCAACAACACCCCCCAGGTAGACCAGCTGTGGCATCTATGAATAGTATTACTAGTGGTGTTTCACTATACATCGATTCCTTTTTACAACCACTAGCCCAGTCTCTTTAATCTTATATATGTGATGTCACAAGTTAGCCTGTAGTTTTGTTTGTATCTCTTACCTCCTTGCTGCTATTGCCTCTATCTTGCCTCCCTTCATATGTGGTGTTTGGGTTCTCTGTTCTCCTATGGGCGTCGCCTGCTCCGCTGTGGCTTATATCCTGTTCCTGTCTATTACTTCCTGGGTCACCTCCCTGTGTGCATCCATATATATATATACACATGCTCAGTGCACTGTTCCTTGCTTGAGCAACATTGCTGTTCTCTGAGCTCCCATCCGTGTATCCCTTGGCTATTGTATCTGACTCCTGTGTACTGACCCGGCTTCGTTTCTCCGTCTATGTTTGTCTGCTGCCTGTCCTGACCTTGGCTTGTCTCTTGGATCTCCTTATAGTCTCCTGTTTACCTTGCACACGCCAGCGGTATCCACATCCTCAGCTGGTCCTACCTGGGGGCCACGACCTGGTTCCAGTCTGCTGCAAGTCCATCCCCACCATTAGGGGCCCTGGTGAAGAAGCGGGCTGGGGCTTAGACTCCGCAGCCTGGGAAATCCTGAGCTGGGGATCTATAAGGGCTCATTACCACAGACTCGTTGACATGTGACTCATCACAGCTATTAGTTCTCTTCCCCTAAATAAGGGGCCAAAAGTTCTATCTTTGGCTGTCCCTGGATGTACATTCTTTGTACACCTCCATGCCTCATGATATTGGTATGCTAGCCACACAACACTTCCTATTGCAGGACTCTTTGCTCAACTACAAACAAGCAGCATTCATCCTAGACGCCACCAGGTATTGCCTTACTCACAACTATTTTAACTTTGAGGGGGAATTCTATCTCCAAACCACGGTACGACAATGGGGGTCAATTATGCACCTTAATATGCCAATCCTACCATAGGTTTTTGGGAAAATCTATTTATTTGGAATACATTTTTTTTGGCAGGTACATCGATGATATGGAGTGAGGCTGCGCTGATCTAAAGTGGAAAAAAATTGTGTTTAATAAAATGCCAGCGTGCTAATAAATATAAATATATCAAATGCAGTACATGAACAAATATTCAAAAAATATCACACAGACTCTGTGAAAATAAATATGACTAGTAGATAAAAATATAAATATTCCAATACAGTAAAATAAACAAATATCCAAGAGTGAAAATGGTCTTAAAAAGAGTCCATCAATATAAAAAGTGTAAAAAACTTGAGTGATGATAAACACTTTGTGGATGATGTGCCGATATTGAGTGAACTCCAACACAAGGTAGTAAGAGCAGAGCATTAAATCACTTTTCTGGGTGTACTACACCCTTACCATACTGCTGTAAGGCAGCAGCATAAAGTGAAGACTCTGGCAGTCCTGGGTTAAATTTTAGATGGATAAATGTCCTGGAAGCTCCAGTCATAGAGAAGACATAAGCAAAGAACGCTGTATAGTGTAGTAATTTTTTTTCCATTGATCAGTGGACAAAACATATCCATTTGTAAACAAAAAAAAAAGAATACTACACTATACGGCATTTCTTGCTTGTGTCTTATCTATGACTGGAGCTTCCAGGATGTTTATCCATCTGGAATTTACCCCAGGACTGCCAGAATCTTCACTTTATGCTGTTGCCTTACAGCAGTAAGGTAAGGGTGCAGTACACCCAGGAAAGTGATTTAATTCTCTATTCTTACTGCATGGTTTTGGAGTTCACTCAATATTGGCACATCATCCACAAAGTGTTTATCATTACTCCAGTTTTTTAAACTTTTTATATTGATGGACTCTTTTTAAGACAATTTTCACTATATTTATGTATTAATTTAATCTATATTTTATATTTTTTCATCTAATTACCAGCCCACGGGCACTTTATCAGACACAATTTCTTTCCACTTTAGATCAGTGCAGCCTCACTCTGTATTGTTCTATATCTTTTCAGTTTTGGTAAGGCTGACCGACAGTTGCAGCTATCAGTTTGTAGTGAATTTTTTTCCAGATAGCGCAGGGGTTTATACCTTTTTATTTACATTGATGATATCATTGTTATTTGGGATGTCACCTCCACCCTGATCGATGATTTTGTCAAACATTGCAATTCCAAAAATTTTCTTTCAACTCTGTTTGGAACCATGACAGCCTGGCCTTCCTAGATCTTAAACTCGTCATGAAGGTAACTCTATCTTTGTCTGTAATTTTACTAAACCCACTGTGGGTAACTCATTTTTGCATTTTGATAGTTGTCATCACCCACAGTGGTGTAATATACCCAAAGGTCAGTTCTGCTGACTGAGAAAAAATGTACCCGAGACTGTGACTGTATTGCCCAGAGTAATCACCTCAAAAATACGTTTTTGGAAAAAGGTTATCCAGAAATGTTGATAGACAATGCCTATATAAACGTTTCTCCCTGGCAAACCACCAAAAGCCAATAAACCCCCTGAAAATCCATTGGTGAGGTTTATCACTAGGTACCATGGTCAATATAGAAAAATGGAAAGTATCCTTAAAAAACATTGGAATATACTTAGACAAGACCTCCACCTATATTCTACTTTGTGTGATAAAACTAAGGTCACCTATAGGAGAGCCCCTACTCTCTAAACAAAATAGCACCTAGCAAACTAAAATGCCAAAAAAGAGCAAATCCATTATTCCTAATCCCTTTAAAAGGGATGTACCATTGCCGTAAAGCTCTTTGCAAAACTTTATGTTAGTCTCACTATTCATCCACTGAGACAGTGTTTCGGTAAACACAGACGCTTTGTAGAAGAGGAATGCGACCAACAAAGTGTGCCTCGTCCTTTTTTAGAGTATCAAAACAGGTCCACTACAGGTTTGCAGGTTTAGATTATTGAAGCCATACCTAAACATCTGTCTGAAGCAGAACGCTTCTCCAGAATATGGCAGCATGAAACTTTCTGGATTTGCACTCTCGATACCCTCACGCCGAATGGCCTCAATGAAGAGCTAGAAATTAGTACAATCGTTTAGCAATATAATCTGCCAAGTATCTGAGTCTAATATTAATAATTACTCCTTGTCACTTACTCTGTTTCCAGGTTACACATAAGTGTCATATTCAGTCTAATATAGATTACACATTCCATTTACATCAGCTTTAAGACTCCTTACTGTAAGTACTGGTCATTTTTGAAAAATTAGAAAATAATCTGTTTATCCTAGACCACCATCCATTTTGTTGCCCCTACCCCTTGATTTAACCTTAATTCTTTATCCTTCAATATAGGAAGATGTTTCTGATCTACATCTACAATGTGTATACTAGCAAATATAGTCCTCTGCGTGCATGTGTATATGTGTATATATATATATATATATATATATATATATATATATATATATATATATATATATATATATATATATTATTTGATTACTGACAGCATTTGCTATATATTGCTATACATGACTCTTTGTGCTATAATTCTTTGTTTTTTGATGTACCATTATCCTTTGTTAACCTTTTTATTCCAGTGTCCATATAGCCTGTGATATTTCATGTTGCTTTTAGTGAATAATAATATTGGTATTATCCCTTTAAATGTTAAATGTAAGTTTTGTACCAATAGCATCACTTTATAACACAGGGGTCTTCAAACTATGGCCTATGAGGCTCTGTTGGGTCCTTGACATGAGGGAAAACTCTGATGGGAACTCTCATATAAGAGGAAGAAGAATCTGTAAGGGGGGGCTCTGATGGGCTCAAGTTTATTTTAAATTTCTTTACTTTTTTTTACTATAGTTATTTTCTGTTGTTCTAAAAGATATCATGCTGACATGACATTTCCAAGTAAATTGTATTAATTTATTTAAATTTGATTTGTTCAATTATAAAACTGATTTTTTTTTTATCCCACAAATATTTGTAAATTATACATTGTGGCCCTCATATTGAAAAGTTTGGAGACCGCAAAGAGAGGATAGTGGAATTTCAACGTACCACAAGAATATAAATCACTGTAGAATTTATCTTATATAATGTTTTTCATTTTACTTGATAAAAAAAAATACATATATAATTGGAAAAAGAACACACCACAATAAGATTGTTTAGAAACATTTAGATCCTAATGAGCCTCCTGACTTCCACCTATATTTTGCACAATTCTTTTCTAATGTACTCCTAGAGAACACACCCATTTACCTTTCCAGTTTTAGATGAAATATATGTAAAAAGCACAAAGGAGGGTGAAAACGTCTAGCGCATTACCCCAAAATGTACACTGCTCAAAAAAATGAAAGGCACACTTTTTATTCAGAGTACAGCATCAATTCAGTTCAACTCCTGGGATATTGAGCTGGTTAGTTAAGTAGCAGATTGGGATGTTAATCAGTTTTAGCTGCTTTGGTGTTAGTGAAATTAACAACTGGTGCACTAGATGGGCAACAATCAGCCAACCCCCTAAAACAGGAATGGTTTTCCACTCCTCATTTTTTCTGACTGTTTTTCCCTAGTTTTGCATTTGGCTAGGGTCAGTGTCACTACTGATAGCATGAGGCACTACCTGGACCCTATAGAGGTTGCAGGAGCAGTCCAACTCCTCCAGGATGGCACATCAATACGTGCCATTGCCAGAAGGTTCGCAGTGTCTCCCAGCACAGTCTCAAGAGCATGGAGGAAATTCCAGGAGACAGGCAGTTACTCTAGGAGAGCTGGGTGGGGCCGTAGAAGGTCCTTAACCCATCATCAGGACTGGTATCTGCTCCTTTGTGCACGGAGGAACAGGATGAGCAATTCCAGAGCCCTACAAAATTAACTCCAACAGGCTACTGGTGTTAATGTCTCTGACTAAACAATCAGAAACAGACTTTATGAGGGTGGCCTGAGGGCCCAACATTCTCTAGTGGGCCCTGTGCTCACTGCCCGCCACTGTGGTGCTCGATTAGCATTTGCCATTGAACATCAGAATTGGCAGGTCCACCAATGGCACCCTGTGCTTTTCACAGATGAGAGCAGGTTCACCCTGAGCACACGTGACAGACATGAAAGGGTCTGTAGAAGCTGTGGAGAATGTTATGCTGCCTGTAACATCGCTCAGCACGACTGGTTTGGTGGTGGATCAGTGATGGTCTGGGGAGGCATATCCATGGAGGGACACACAGACCTCTACAGGCTAAACAATGGCACCATGACTGCCATTGGGAATCGGGATGAAATCCTTGGATCCATTGTCAAACGCTAAACTGGTGCAATGTGTCCTGGGTTCCTCCTGGTGCACGACAATGCCTGGCCTTATGTAGTGAGAGTATGCAGCCAGTTCTTGGAGAATGAAGAAATTTATACCATTGAATGGCCCCCACACTCGCTTGATCTAAATCCAATAGAACACATCTGGGACATTATGTTTTGGTTCATCCGCCGCCGCCAGGTTGCACCTCAGTCTGTTTAGGAGCTCAGTGATACCCTGGTCCAGATCTGGGAGGAAATACCCCAGGAAACCATCCGTCGTCTCATTAGAGTGCCATTTTGAGTTGCTGCAATGAAATTTCAGCAAAATGAACTAGCCTGCTGCATCATTTTTTCACTTTGATTTTTGGGGGTGTCTTTGAATTCAGCCCTCTGTAGGTTGATCATTTTCATTTCCATCAAACGATGTGGCATCCTTTTGTTCCTAACACATTACCTAGTCCATATCAGTATAGATATCCAGCATGATATTTTTCCCTACTGAGATCTGATGTGTTTTCAAAGTGTTCCTTTCTTTTTTTAGAGCAGTGTATTAATACAATAAACAAAAAGCCAAATCAATACTCACAAAGGAAGAAAGTTTCAAGCATTGTATCATATCAGATTGTGATCCAGCATGACAAGTGACCCGACTGGTAAAATACAGCATTGCCAATCCCTCTTTATATACACATATACGCACACACATATAGAATATGTAAACCCAACATTTCATATTCCTGATATATCAATGAAAAACCAACAAATCACCTGCACTTATTGACTATTATATGCCTGCTGTACCATGTACTTGTATGAAAAAGTATCCTGTTCTCTTTGCATTGCTTCCTTTGTGTCCTTGGTGTTCCTGTCAGTCCCTCTGCTTCCCTATAAAAAACTGACTACACTAAGCAGAAGAACACACCGTGGTCAGTTCTCTAGCTATGCTGGGAACTCACCCTGCTCTCCTCCAATGATCAGACTTGTCCTGACATGCCCCCCTGTACAGTCGGTCACTGGGAAGATCAGTATCCTGCTGTTTCTCCTCCCCCAGCTCCTATGCAGCTGAGAAAAGGGTGATGTGATCACTTATAAAAAAGAAAAATAGGTATTTATAATTTTTTTTTGTATCTATCTATACACAAATGTTTGCCTTTCATTTCTATTTTAAATTGAATGGGTTGTTTTACAAGGTGATGCTTTACAATCACTATAACTCTAAACTGATGACCTGTAAAGGCTTTTAAAGTGTCACCTATGAAACATTTTTGGTACCATAGTATTTTGTGTTTCCATGGTCGTGCACAATTTTAAGACTTGATATGTTAGGTGTCTATTTACTCGACACAGGGCCATCTTTTGCATTTTGCCAAAAATAGGTATAATATTCTGCTTTCAAAAAATATATACATTTTGAGGGGTTTACTATAATTTATAGGAAAAAAATTAGATTTCAACATGTGTGTAAAAAGTTAAAGAACACAAAAATACTCCTTAGCTTTCTGGATCATGATGGGTGAACTGGTAAGGCTAAACAGTGTGCATTTTAAGGTTATTCTGATTTTTTTCTGTTATCATGGCAGATTGCCTGTAAATGCACACTGACTTGTTTGTGAAGGTGCTCCAAGGCCAAAATCATTGTAACTTCTTTACTACTTACTGAGTCACTGACCTGCAACAAGCATGTGCATATCACCTATCCCAAAAACTGACCTATACATGATTCTTCCACATCAGTGAATTACCAAGCAGTGAAAGAAAGAAATCAGCAGTCCCTAAAACTTCCACTTTAAAAAAAAAAGAAAAGTCAGCAATGACAGTCTTCATGAATGCTGTCTCATCGTTACATATAAAATGTCTTGTATATCCCAGAGGAGACCTGTATTAGGTTCCAGAGAAAGCAGAACACATACAATCTTTTTTAGTGCATAGAAAGAATTGTTTGTACTCTGTAGTGGACGCTCACTGCTTGGTTAGGACTGTAATGCTCTAATAGTTAATGCATGTCCTTACAATAATGGGTCAGTTGTCTTATTTGTTCTCCAGTGGCTCAGATGTAAACTCCAGTGTTTTCTATCACCAGCTATCATGCTTCTTGGCAACCAACACTGCTAGCAAGTGACCTTCATCTGATGGGTGGCAAATACCGTACTCTCTTCACCCCTTTATTCAAACTACTCTCAGGTGGCATTAGCATGTTTTGACCTTATTCTGTTGTAGGGAAAGACTGTTTAGCCTAATTGTATGTATCAGGTTTGTAAATGGTGGTTTTGTGCTTGAATATCAACAGATCGATTGTGGGAAACATAAAATGTGATACAATAGGTGTCCTCCAGTTACGGGTCTTGGACAATGATATATAGGTGATTTCCTAGTGGCTAGATAGACAACCATGATGCTAACACTGTATAGGAGAGCTTTAAAGAAATGTATTTGTCTAGTTTTCTTAAAAAACATTTTTTTTTTTCAGTATAAATAATTTCTTAGGGTTTAAATTAAGAGTTACAGTATAGCTTCCCATTTAAAAAAAGGTGGTGCAGGACTTCTACATCTTATGAACAATTACCTATTTAGCCATTCAGTGAAGTCCACTTATTGCAGTTTGCTGTGATGGGATGTCAATGATGCGGCACTATTCCAGAATGGACAGCAGAGTTGACACTACAGTGGGATGAAAAAATGTGCAGGGGACGTATTCAACACCATCACTGCTGATTTACAAGCCAGTAACCTGTCAATCAGCACCTGGCCACACCTAGTTCTGTCCACTGCTTTCTGGATTGACAACCCTGCTCCTGTTGCTAAATGCTGGGGGGGGCACAAATGAAGTCTTATGCCTCGTACACACGCACCGATTGTTGGCCGACCGATCGGCCGTCTTTTGTCCAGTGATGTTGTGTTGGTTGAAATGTGCTCTAGACTGCACACGAATTTTGTCGGCCAACAACAACCAACTTCAGAAGTGATGTCATGTGCTAGTTAACTTTTCGTGTGTTTTTTCTTCTCTGAGCATGCCCAGTCTTGCTCATCTGATTTTTGTCTGCCGGAATCTGTACTGACTGACGGAAAATCGGCCTTTCGGTTGACGGCCAACAAAAATTTTATAGCATGCACACCAGATTTTGTTCGGCCGAAAAGTCGCAGTCGGTTGTCGGAAGCATCATACTAACAAGCCGACAATTGGCCGATTGGACGTTGGCCGAAAATTCACGGCCAACAATCGTTGCTTGTGTACGAGGCATTAGTTAGGGAAGGTAAAGACTTTTTTTTTTTTTTTACTTTATGAGGTTTGTAGATCCCATAGTAACTGGATATTGTACTTGTTTAGCCATAGAGAAGCCTTTAGCAGTACTTTAACTATAATATTTATTACAATGTATCTGTTAGACCAGGGTTCTCCAAACTGCGGCCTGTGGGAAAAATCCAGCCCACTACAACATATTTTCTGGCCCGCAGATAGGGTCAGTGGCTGCTTACACAACATCAAACTCCTCTTCCTTCAGTCTCCATCATTGGTTCCCCAAGAGGCACTCAGATGAAGACTCTGACATAAGGGGAGACTCTGATGGGGAGGAGGAAGACTCTGTCATGAGGGAGAGTCTCTGATGGGGACCCTGATGTAAGGGGGGACACTGATGTAAGGGGAACTCTGATATAACAGCAAACTCTGATGGGGACTCCAATGTAAGGGAGAACACTGATAAGGACTCTGATGTAAGGACTGGAGGGGACACTAAAGGGAATCCAGATGTAAGGTCAGACTTTGATGGAGGCTCTGATGGACTCAAGTTTATTTGGATTTTCCTTTCTTTGATTTACAGAAAATATGTCTCTGTTGTTCTGAATCATATCATGCTGACTACAATTATACTCCAAAACAAATTATTAGTTCATCATTATAAGAGTCCATTCAGACTAGCGCGACTTGTCAGGCGTCTTGGTTGCCTGACAAGTCGCGGTTGCTCGCTCGCCATTGAGTAATACATGACCCGATCTAATAGGAGCGACACAAGTCGCTCTGACTTAGAAAAAGGGTCCTGTACTACTTTGGGGCGACCTGGAGGCGACTTGCATTGACTTCAATTATATGAAGTCCTTGCAAGTCGCGCCGAAGTCACGGTGCATGCTGTGCACCGCGACTTCACAGGTCGCCCCACAAAGTCGTGTCGCGCCAGTCTGAATGGGCTGTAAATCTTTTTTTGTTTTTTTGCAGCCAGTAAATATTTGTATAAAATATATGATATATCCTTCGTACTGAAAAGTTTGAAGACTATCGTGTTAGACGGATGATGGAATAAAATGCTATTGTTTTAACTTGCTGACAAAGCTTTAATACTTGCATTAACTATAACAGATCTTTCCATACACCCAGAATGTGAAAAGTCATACATGGACTTTCATGAATATTTTTGTTGGCATAAAACAACATATTCTTTGCAATTTTCAAACTCTAATAGAGGACCTACCTTTTCCCACTTCCTTTCCTGGTTGAGTAAAATAACGACCAATTTGGGATGCATCTGGTATCCATCTTCGCTGAATGAGAGGTTCCGACCCTCAAATGTTACATTCATTAAGTACCTGAAAGAAAAAAAAAATTGAACGTCAAAATATTTAGCAAATTCTGGAACTATTTAAATGAATGGTTATACAAGTTTGACCTGAATTTTAGCCATTTGTCTTTTTTTTTTTCAGTCCATGATACTTTTTATTTGCACTATTTTTATTTATTTATTTATTTTATTATTGATTTATTTTGCCTTCTGCAATGCACAGTAGGTGTGTAGGGGTCTGTAAATGGAACCACAGAGGGGGATCAGGCATCGGACACCAAGAAGTGTGTTAGATACTCAACATTCTGTGCAAGCTTTTTTCTACAATGCATACAACACAACAGCGTTTGGTAACCCAGACAAATAAATATTAATAGTTTTCTTTACAGGGACCACTTATTTCCACTTTTTTTGAAATAGTCATTTTGAGATGATTGGTTGTTTGCTAAAACTACAGGCTTGCCATAATCACTTCTTAAAATCCCCAGTTAGGCTGTATAGAAAATACTTTCTAAGCTGTCATTGTTTAGTGATTTATTTCATCAGTGCAACTGACAACACGGAGGTGTAATTTCATCCTTTCAAGTATTGATTTTCAGCATCTGTGCCCTGTGAAAACACAGATAAGTTGCATCGAGTTGTAAAACGGCCCCCTTGTGGCTGATTTCATTAGTTCCAGTTGTAAGTATGAGCGCAGTGGGAAAACCTCCTTATCAGAAATAAACGCTGTACGCTATGATATGCTGTTTAGTTAGTTGTACTGTAGGAGCGTCCACGCACAGAACAGCAGGTCAGCAGCATCACAGCACCATCCTGTTTTTATTTATTTTTTCCTCTAATCCCTGTAATTTGTTTGACATCCATGACGCATAAAGTTTATACAAACAAAAATGTAAAATGTATATAAATGTATCAGAGACATGAAAAGCTGGTTACCGGTCAGTCTAGTACCCAAAGACTTCCACGTACATATGTGAGAAAGGAATATTGTTATTTCAATACTTTGGCATGTTTTTCATGTTTATTTTTAGCTACTAAATATTTTTGGCCATTAAAGCGGTATTGAATCCAAAAACAAATAATTTATATATTGCAGCTCATAGAGCTCTAAAAAATATAATGACTGTATTGTAAAAGCATACCCGAACCTCTGCCCCCTGATAGTCACCGACCAATCAGGTGCTGGCTTATTGCAGCCTGTCTCGACTCAAACAAAGAGTATTAAAAGATAAGAGTTGCACTCTGCTAAAAATTCATCTTGGTGCTTTATTACATAGTCCATAAAAGACTGAATATGTGTTTTCTCCATCCAACTATTTGATATGCAGCTATGCTGAACTATGAAATAAAGCACCAAGAGGAATTTACAATGGAGTGCAACTGTCTAAACACTCCAATTGCATCTTTGGCTGGACAGCTTGGTCTGTTAAGGTAAGTTGAAAAATAACAGATTTAGGCAGACTAAGGTTCCATGTACATGGGACGTTGTTAAAAGTCCCTTTAAATGCTGGAATTTTTAGGACGTTTGAAACGTCCGTTAGGTCGCGTTTGCACACGGGTTTAGCGGGCGTTTAGCGGGCGTTTGCGTTTAGAACGTTCCTAGAGGTCAAAAAAATTATTCCCCTTTAAAATGGAAAAATGCGAACGCTAAAGGCGGGTCATCGCATTCGGTCGCGTTCGGCCGCATTCAGTCGCGTTTTTGCGTTTGAAACGCCGGGAAACACACGTTCGAACGCAAATAATTGCTTTCCAAAAAACGTCCCTGAACTCAACTGCCTGCAAATGACTGTAAACGACCCTGTGTATATGGACAGATAAGATAACATGTAGATGGGTTCAGAGGCTTCTGATAAAAAAGCCCAACTGCTCCTAAACGGCCATTTACAACGTCCCGTGTACACGGAGCCTAAACATTAGTCTTTTTTTTTTTTTTTGTTCAACCACTCGATATGGGTGGGGAAATAACTCAAACTGAGCTATTGCAAAATTGGTGCAGCTGTGCATTGAAACCAATCAGCTTCCAGGTTTTATTGTCAAAGCTTAATTGAACAAGCTGAAGTTAGGAGCTGATTGGCTACAACTGCACCAGATTTTAAGTTTAGTAAATCTCCCCTATTGTTCTGACAGCCTGGAGACTTTGGCTTGATTCACACCTATGCAGTTTGCTTTTGGCTGTTTCTGCAGTGCTTTTTGCTGTTCGTTTTGCATTTTTGCACACACCATTTTGCCTATATTTGTGTTTTGCGTCATTTATGCTTTTTTCTTTTGGCCAATTTTTCGCTTCAAAATCGCACCAACAACGCACTACATGCTTTCCAGCAGCTTCTCTATTGAAGTCTATTAACCACTTTACCTCCGCTCACATGGAGGCTACTGCGGCAAAGTGCCGCGATCCCGTCCAGCGACGTAGACCTACGTCGCTGGACTCCGCCCCTTGTGGGCGGCGCTCGCGTGCCGCCGGAGGCTCGCTCCCGCTGTGTTCATTCACAGCGGGAGTCGGGCCAGCGGAGGAGCAGCGGCGATTGCCGCTGCTCTGCCCCGATCGTCGGGGATCGAGTCTGGAGATCCGCCCGCTGTGTGTAAACACAGCGGGCGGATCTCCATAGTGACAGGGACTGACAGATCGGAGTGTTCAGCATAGCTGGACATCCGATCTGTCCTTCTGTCACACAGTCACCTCCCCCCCCCCCCCCCACACGTCAGTAAGCACCAGGCATACATTAACCCCTCCCTCTCCAATAAAATTAACCCCTTCCCTGCCAGTGTCATTTTTACAGTAACAGTGCATATATATAGCACTGATTACTGTAGAAATGTCACTGGTACCCCCAAAAGTGTCAAAAATGTCAGTCAAGGGTCCGATCTGTCCGCCACAATGTCGCAGTCCCGCAAAAAAATCGCAGATCACCGCCATTACGCGTTAAAAAAAAAACACCAAAAATGACAGAAATCTTTCCCTTAGTTAGTAAACGCAATAACTTTTGCGCAAACCAATCAAAATACGCTTATTGTGATTTTTTTTACTAAACATAGGTAGCAGAAAACAAATTGGCCAAAAATTTAAAAAAAATTAGATTTTTACATTTTTTTGGGGGGGAATTTCATATAAAAAAATGTGAAAAATATTGTTATTTTTTCAAAATAAACGCTCTTTTTTTGTTTATAGCGCAAAAAGTAAAAATCGCACAGGTGATCAAATACCACCAAAAGAAAGCTCTGTTTGTGGGAAAAAAAGGACGTAAATTTCTTTTGGGTACGGCATCGCACGAGCGCGCAATTGTCAGTTAAAGTCGCACAGCGCCGAATCGCAAAAAGTGGCCTGGACGGAAGACAGCAAAATCCTCCGGTGGTAAAGTGGTTAAACCAAAAAAGCAAAAAAAAATGTGCATTTTAAAAAGTCCCTGACCCTTTCCAAAAATGCAGTGGCTAAAAAAATCATAGACGTCCCTTAGAAAACCATGTTAAATGAACTGTAGTGCGTTTCTACAAAAGGCAAAAAGCCCCAAAAAAGGCATAGATGTGAACCAAGCCTTCCTCCTTGTCAGAATACACGAATCAGCGATAGCAACGTTGATCAGTAGATCGACTTCTGTATATCCAGCCTGTCTATACATGGATTGAAATTCAGCCAGTCAATTTTCAATCCATGTATGGCCGGCTGTACCGGCTGGATCACCAGGTGAAAATAAAGGAAAAAGCCTAAAAAAAGAAAACTAATGTGGCCACCACATCTAAGAATTTGTAAGCTGCAAGATATTACATTTTTGGGTTTAATAAAAAAAATATTGAATGTTATTTGTCGGTTTTAAAACTTTTACATTGTTGCTCTTCCATATTTCTATTATTGTATCAATCAAAGTTCACATACACAGTAGAGAAGCTACTATTATATACATTATATTATGTTTTTAATGCAACGCTTAGCCTAAATGTGTAACTAAAGCACAGTGAAGGAGAGGCAGCAAACTGATTAGCTCATCTCTGTCACTCTGTTCTCTCCTCCAATCAGCATGCTCCTTTCCAGAACATAACTGATTGGCTCCTTGTGCTGCTACTTCCTATCCTATTCTGATCTCTGCTGTTCATAGACTGTAAGAGGTTGATACCAAGTTATATCCAGGTATTTGTGCAGCTTTATTTTTTTAGAAAAATGCATTTGATGCTGTATTATTGAATACAGAGCTGTATTCATGTTTTAATATCTGCAGGTCAGCTTTAATATCAGCCACATAAGGAGTTCGTTGTTTTCAATGAGTCAACATAACCATCAATTTGCACTGTCAGAAAAGAACCATTGTGTAGAATTTAAAATCTGGAAGCAGATCCTGAATGTATAGTGGGCAAATATAATGTGTATATAGTGTATATTTAGAAAATATACAAAGAAACAAGATTTTCTCTGACGCACAACATTTATATGAGCTGATCCTTTTACATGTATATAAAAATTACAAAAAAGTAATGTGTACTACTAAACGGCACACCTCCTTGTGAAAATGCTATTTACCTGGCTTTGGTGCTGATCTAGTAGTTCCAATACTTAAATTTATTCATAAACAATATAGAGGATGGGATAATAGCTCAATCTCAATTTTTGCGGACTACACAAAAAAAAAAAAAAAAGCAGGGAAATAACTTCACATCAGGATATAGACATTTTACAGAAAAACCAGAACAAAATAATGGGGTGGGCAACTACATGGCAAATGAGGCTTAATGTGGAGAAATGTGAGGTCATGCACTTGGGGGCTAAAATTATAAACGAAAACAACTTACTAGGCGAAGAACCTCTGTGGGATTCAAGGATGGAAAAAGATCTGGGGGTCTTAGTAGAAGACAGACCGAGTAATAGCATGCAATGTCAAGCTGCAGCTAACAAAGCCGGCAGAATTTTAGCATGCATAAAAAAGGGAATATACTGTACTCTATAAACTATATTACTGCCACTTTATAAAACTCTGGTAAGGCCAGATCTGGAGTATTTCGTCCATTTCTGGTCACCAGTCCTAAGAAGGGATGTGCTGGAGAGTGTCCAGAGAAGGGCAACTACATTAATAAGGGGACTGGAGGACCTTAAATATGAGGAATGGCTACAGGCATTACATTTATTCTCGCTGGAGAAGCGACCCTTGAAAGGGGACATGATAGCAATTTACAAATACCTCAATGGTGATCCTAGCACAGGAAAAAAGCTATTCAGTCTCAGGGAGTGTAAAAGTCACAGGGCCGGGGGGGCGTGGCCTGAAGACTCATGTGAGCGGACGTGTTTCAGCGAGGCTCTCCCGGCTGATATCCGTTACATTGATCCTGTGAATACATACTCGAGCGGTAAACTCACCCCCGGTTACCGGACACTAGCACCATCCTGCCCTGGTCATGTCCCCGCCGAAACGGCCCTCCGAAGCGAAGCGGTCTTTATTGCTCGGTTTATGAACTTTAGGGACAGAGATGCGGTCCTCCGGCTCTCCAGGGAGCGTGGGAATATCCCTTTGGACAACCATCACATTATGGCGTTCCCAGATTTCTCGGCAGAAGTCCAGAAACAGCGAAGTCAGTTTGGGGAGGTTAAGCACCGTCTCAGGACCCGCAACCTTAAATACGCAATGCTGTATCCTGCCAGGCTGCGGGTGGTTGGTGAGGACAGAGTACACTTTTTTGAGGACCCGGACGCGGCAATAGCCTGGCTGGATCGTCTGCCGTGAGTTACCTTTCCTGACCCTTCCCTGCCCAAGTGTTCCCAGGATGACTGTATGTGATTCGGCCTGATATGTTCTCCTATGGCCTCCCTCTTTGCCCCCTCCTCCCGTACCCTTCATGCCTTGGACGCTTGGGCTGGGGCATCCCCCAGTTAACTGTCTGCTTATTGCCGTTGGACTGTACCCCTCCTGGGGGTGCCCCCGTCCTGCTTCATATCCATTGACTCCTCATGTTCCAAACCCATTCCCCCCCCCCTTTTTTTACTCGTCTGCCTAGCCGACACGGACCTTTTTGGAATTTTGATTTTTTATTCCCAGTTCTTTTTTTTGCCTTCTAGCCAGGAGGCCTCTATACCCACCACGGGTGCTATGCAATTGTGTTATATTGACTTATGCTCACTGTTGTGTCCCAGGAATGGGACCCCTCTTCGGAGATTGTTCGCCCTCATGGGCATGTGGGGTTCTGGCTGGTCCCGGGGGGCTTCGCCACATGGTGGGGCTGCTCGGGCCAGTTGGTCGCCGCTGCCTGCGAACTTTTTTGTTTCGGGATTGATGCCCACACTTATTGGGGTGTGTGTTGGGCTGGGTGGGGGGGTGGGGGTTTATGTTTATGTTTATTGAGTTATGCTATGTACAATGTCTACCATCATTTATTTGCACCACTTTGTCTAGTCATGCTGCTGCATTGGTTTGCTGTGTCCTGAGCCATGGGCGGCGGGCGCGGTGTATGCTTGCCGTGGGGTTCCGTTGTCATCATGTGCTGCAAACTACCCTCTCTTCCTTGACGTTATGGCAGGGTTGACCTTTCTCACGTGGAACGTGTGAGGCATCAGAGACAAGGTCAAGCGCACAGTCATCCTGTCCTACCTGAAGGAACAGAGGGCGGATGTTATTGCACTGGTGGAGACCCATGCGGAGGGTACCCTGCTTGGGGCCCTCCGCAGACCGTGGGTGGGCTGGTCCTTCCACGCCTCCCACTCGTCTCATTCTAGGGGCGTGTCGTTGCTCATCTCTCGATCTGTGGCTTTTGCAGTGAGAGAGGTGGTGACGGACCCCCTGGGCAGATTTGTATTTGTCGCTGGGGCTATAGGGGGGCATGATGTACTTTTGCTGGCCTGGTACTTTCCTCCCCCTTTTGACACTGCCCTTCTGACTGAGGGACTGACATTTTTGGCAAGATACCCCTCAGTCCCTGCAGTATGGATGGGGGACTTTAACACAGTCTCAAACCCGTCTCTGGATAGGGTGGGTGCGCCTGGCTCCCCGCCGTACCCGGATAGGCCCACGCGCTTTCATAGAATATTAACCAGTTGTCATCTTCTTGACTCGTGGAGGTGCTTATACCCCGCTGCACGGGCCTACTCGTGTTTCTCAGCATCCCACTCCACCATGTCTAGTATAGATAGTATTTGGATCTCTCAGGCCCACCTGCCCAGACTCATGACTGCCCGTTTCGGACCGAGACTCCTCTCAGATCACACCCCGTACATGGTGACTTTGTCCCCGTTCACCGTCCCCCCTCAGAGACATTGGCGCCTGAACCCCTTTTGGCTCAAGACTGTTCCGGACATTGAATCCTTGACGAAGGAATGGGACTTTTTTTTCAGCTCTAACTCTGATACTGCCCCCATTCTGGCTGTGTGGGAGACCTTTAAGGGCCATGCTCGCATGTTGTTGTTGTCGCGCATAGCTCGACATCGCCGGGCGTCGCGAACTGACCTGTGCACGGCTGAACGGCAATTGGCTGAACTGGAGGCTGAATATGCTAACTTCCCTACGCCTGACGGGCTCGCCCAACTTAAACTGAGGACTAGGGCCCTGGACCAAATGTTTCAGGAACGTGCCAATCATAAATTGTTTTTTTGCAGACAGCGGATATTTGAGCACGGAGAGCGGTCGGGTAAATTACTGGCCTATCTGGCACATATGGACACCAGACCACCGCTGGTGATCACGCTTCATCCTTCGGTGCTGGGGGACTCCTCGGACCCCGCGGCCGTGGCCGAGTTGTTTGCCTCTTATTTTAGTGAGGTCTATTCCTCCAGGGTGGACTATGACCCCCTGGAACTGGCCACTCTGCTGGATGCCATGGACTTCCCCACACTGACCCATGAACAGGTCACGGCGCTCGAGGCCCCGATCTCCCAGGAGGAAATAGTTTCTGCCATTTCCTGCTTTGCCAGGGCTAAAGCCCCGGGATCCGACGGTCTTCCTGTCGAATTTTATGCGCAGTATTCTGAGACGTTGGCCCCCCGTCTGCTCGCGGTGTTCGAGGCGGCCTTTGAGTCGGGCTCCCTCCCTGCCTCGATGTATGAAGCTCTGATTATTCTGCTTCCTAAGCCTGGTAAGGACCCCCAGTATCCGGAATCCTATAGACCCATCTCGCTGTTACAGTGTGATGTGAAAATTATGGCTACAGTACTTGCCCTCAGACTCAACAAGGTGATTATATCCCTTGTGCACCCAGATCAGACGGGATTTATGCCGGCCAAAAATACGGCCTTTAACACCAGGCGTTTGTTCATGAACCTGCAAGCCCCTCATGACTGTATCGGTACTAGGGTTGTCGTGACATTGGATGCTGCTAAGGTCTTCGACTCTGTCGAGTGGTCGTACCTGTGGCAGTGCTTACGTAAGTTTGGGTTTGGTCCGAGGTTCATTAAATGGCTCACCGTATTGTACAGTCAACCTCGAGCTCGAGTAGTGGCTAATGGTTGGACATCTCGGTCATTTCCCCTCTCCCGTGGCACGCGCCAGGGCTGCCCCATTTCCCCACTGTTGTATGCCCTGGCAGTTGAGCCTCTTGCAATGGCTCTTCGAGCAGACCCTGGCATTCAGGGACTCCGCTGTGGTGACCTGGAGGAACGTGTTGGATTGTACGCGGACGACATGCTCTTATACCTGGCGGACTCCGGGTCCTCGTTGCGGTGTGCCCTGCGGATCATACAGCAGTTTGGGAAATTCTCTGGACTGACGGTCAATTGGGACAAATCCCTCATCCTTCCCTTGGACAGTTTCCCCCCAGGAGCTGATCAGGCGTCGCTTCCCCTGTCGCGAGTCGCGGAATTTAAGCATCTTGGGGTACGGGTGACATGTTCCCTCACTGACTTCATACCCTTGAACATTGAACCACTTTTTGACTTCGTTAAGGACAAGACGCAAGTTTGGGCTCGGCTACCGCTAGGGGTTATGGGCAGGGTGGGCCTGGTGAAGATGATCCTGCTTCCCAAGATCCTATACTTGCTATGGCACTCTCCAGTCTACATTCCATACAAGTATTTTATGACTTTAGAGAGCTTGTTGAGGTCATTCATTTGGGGCTCCTCCAGACACAAGCTGTCTTGGAAACACACTCAGAAACCCACTAAGTTGGGGGGTATGGCAGTTCCGGAGCTGGCGAGATACTAACTGGCAGCTCAATTGTCACACTTCTTCCATTTGGACAAACAGGACTCGGGCAGGTATATGGTGATGGTCTGCAGGGGTCTGGAGTCGCGACTCCTCCACCCGTTCTGTGATATACTTCGGGGTGTCCGACTCAGTGTTGTGCGTCTGACCGGGCTGTGCGACCTAGCGTTTTGCGTCTGACCGGGCTGTGCGACTGAGCGTTGTGCGTCTGACCGGGCTGTGCGACTGAGCGTTGTGCGTCTGACCGGGCTGTGCGACTGAGCGTTGTGCGTCTGACCGGGCTGTGCGACTGAGCGTTGTGTGTCTGACCGGGCTGTGCGACTGAGCGTTGTGCGTCTGACCGGGCTGTGCGACTGAGCGTTTTGCGTCTGACCGGGCTGTGCGACTCAGTGTTGTGCGTCTGACTGGGCTGTGCGACTCAGTGTTGTGCGTCTGACCGGGCTGTGCGACTCAGTGTTGTGCGTCTGACCGGGCTGTGCGACTCAGTGTTGTGAGTCTGACCGGGCTGTGCGACTCAGTGTTGTGCGTCTGACCGGGCTGTGCGACTCAGTGTTGTGAGTCTGACCGGGCTGTGCGACTGAGTGTTGTGCGTCTGACCGGGCTGTGCGACTCGGTGTTGTGCGTCTGACCGGGCTGTGCGACTCGGTGTTGTGCGTCTGACCGGGCTGTGCGACTCGGTGTTGTGCGTCTGACCGGGCTGTGCGACTCGGTGTTGTGCGTCTGACCGGGCTGTGCGACTCGGTGTTGTGCTTCTGACCGGGCTGTGCGACTGAGTGTTGTGCGTCTGACCGGGCTGTGCGACTTAGTGTTGTGCGTCTGACCGGGCTGTGCGACTCGGTGTTGTGCGTCTGACCGGGCTGTGCGACTCGGTGTTGTGCGTCTGACCGGGCTGTGCGACTCGGTGTTGTGCGTCTGACCGGGCTGTGCGACTCGGTGTTGTGCGTCTGACCGGGCTGTGCGACTCTGTATTGTGCGTCTGACCGGGCTGTGCGACTCAGTGTTGTGCGTCTGACCGGGCTGTGCGACTGAATGTTGTGCGTCTGACCGGGCTGTGCGACTTAGTGTTGTGCGTCTGACCGGGCTGTGCGACTTAGTGTTGTGCGTCTGACCGGGCTGTGCGACTCAGCGTTGTGCGTCTGACCGGGCTGTGAGATTGTGAGTGTTGGGTGACTGACCGGTGTCAAGTGAGTGGAGCGGAATACCAGAGGGTGAGAAGGTAGCGTTAGGAAGCCAGGAAATAGCCACATAGGATAGACTTAAATCGCTGAATCCCCATTAGATTAGATAGTAGGTACAATGCCCGGCGGGTGTGGGGATGCGACTCGGTGTACATCTTGTGATATGTATGCGTTCCTCGGTCATGCGATAGAGGGCGAATACAAATGCGCAAAATGTGAGCACGTTGCTTCCCTGGAAGCTCAGGTCCTGAATCTAGGGAAGCAGCTGGCAACACTGAGACGAATGTCCATACCGGAGGAGAGCCAGGATTGTACCAATCAGGTGCAGACAGGGGCCTGCACAGAGGTGGGCGGAGTATCGGAGGTGCAGGCATCAGAGCAGAGCAGTGGGGTGACAGTTAGGAGGGGTAGAAGGGGACAAGGCAAGGAGGCTGATCCTGGGCTGGAGCACCCCAATAGATACGCCCCGTTGTGTGATGTTGGGGAAACCAGTCAGGGACCAGCATTGCTGGAGCAGAGCGACGCCCCTAGCTGCCAGGGGACGAACTCCTCCAGTGAGGCCGGGAGAAAGGGAAAGGAAAGACAGGTGCTGGTGGTAGGGGACTCAATTATTAGAAGGGCAGACAGTGTAATCTGTGACAAAGACCGTGTGCGCCGAACAGTCTGTTGTTTGCCGGGCGCTCGGGTTCGGCACATCGCGGATCGGGTGAACAGATTATTGGGTGGGGCTGGGGAAGACCCAGCTGTCATGGTACACGGGGGTACCAATGACATAGGCAGAGGAAGACGGAGAGTCCTAAACGATTTCAGGGACTTAGGCGCTAAGTTGAGGACTAGGACCTCCAAGGTAGTATTTTCCGAAATACTACCGGTACCTCGAGCCACACCAGAGAGGCAGCGGGAGATTAGGGAAGTTAACGAGTGGCTGAGGAGCTGGTGTAGTAAGGAGGGTTTCGGGTTCCTGGAGAACTGGGCCGACTTCTCAGTCGGTCACCGGCTCTTTGGTAGGGACGGATTGCACCTAAATGGGGTGGGTGCAGCCGTACTGGGTGAGAGGATGGCCAAAAAGTTAGAGGGGCTTTTAAACTAGGGAATGGGGGGGAGGGTACAGATGTAGAATTAGCCAGTGGAAAGCAAGTTTCAGAGGGCAGAAATGGGGGCATTAGCGGTAGGGTGTTCGGAGCCCCTATACCCAGGGTGGGTACGGGGAAAAATCAAGAGAGCAGCCTAAAAACATCAAAATTACGAGGCTTATATACCAATGCCAGAAGCCTGGCCAACAAGATGGGAGAGCTGGAGCTGCTGATGTTTGAGGAGGACTTAGATTTTGTGGGGATAACTGAGACTTGGTTTGACAGCTCTCATGACTGGATGGCGTCCATTCAGGGGTATTCCCTTTATCGCAGAGATAGAGAGGGTAAAAAAGGGGGAGGGGTATGTTTGTATATTAAGAACAGTATACAGGTAAATATGAGGGATGATATTAATAATGGAGCTATGGACGAAGCAGAATCCCTATGGGTAGAGCTTCAAAGGAAAGGCACGGTGGGGAAGGTAATATTGGGCGTATGCTATAGGCCCCCAAACCAGAGGGAGGAGGGTGAGGTGGACCTCATGTTACAGATAGGATTGGCAGCAAGGATGGGAAATGTCATTATAATGGGGGACTTTAATTATCCTGATATAGACTGGGCAGAAGGAACCGCGCATTCAGCCAAGGCTCGGCAGTTCCTAAATGTTTTGCAGGACAATTTCATGGGTCAGATGGTGAATGCACCGACAAGAAACAATGCGGTACTTGACCTACTGATTACCAACAATACAGACCTGCTCACGGATATAGAAATACGGGACAACTTAGGGAACAGTGACCATAGGTCAATTGGTTTCAGTATTAATTACAGTAATAGGAAACACAAGGGTAATATAAGGACACTGAATTTCAAAAGAGCCAATTTCCCTAAACTGCGCTCGCTGCTAGAAAATATCAATTGGGATAGAACCCTGGGAACAAAGAACACGGAGGAAAAATGGGAGTGCTTCAAGAGCATACTTAACAAGGGGGTGGACCAGTGCATTCCACAGGGAAATAAATTTAAAAGAGCAAAACTAAACCCTGGGTGGCTAAACTCCAACATAAAAATGTATATTAGAGCTAAAGAAAAGGCCTTCAAAAAATACAAGACTGAGGGGTCATTGGCAGCATTTAAGCATTACAAAGAGTGTAATAAGAAATGTAAAGATGAAATCAGGGCGGCTAAAATAGAACACGAGAGACATATAGCGGAGGAGAGTAAAAAGAACCCCAAGAAATTCTTTAAGTATATAAACAGTAAGAAAGCGAGGCCAGAACACATTGGCCCCATAAAAGATGATAAAGGAAAAATGGCCACTGAGGACAGAGAAAAGGCGGAAGTGTTAAATAATTTCTTTTCTTCAGTCTTCACAAAGGAATCGGGGGGCTACACGAACCCCGCTTGTAAGGCCGAACTAAATAATACACCTCAGGAAGTGCCGCCATGGCTAACAGAGGATAGACTTAGAGCTAAACTAGAGAAACTTAACATAAATAAATCCCCGGGACCGGATGGCTTGCACCCAAGGGTTCTAAATGAGCTCAGTCAGGTGATTGCCAGACCATTATTCTTGATCTTTAAGGATAGTTTACAGACGGGTATGGTGCCAGCTGATTGGAAAAAAGCCAACGTGGTACCAATATTTAAAAAGGGGCCGAGATATATCCCGGGTAACTATAGGCCGGTCAGCCTAACATCTGTAGTCTGCAAAATTTTGGAGGGGATGATAAGGGACCACATACAAGACTTTAGTAATGAAAACGGTATTATAAGTAGTAATCAGCATGGATTCATGAAAAATCGTTCATGCCAAACCAATCTATTAACCTTCTACGATGAAGTGAGCTGCCACTTAGATAAAGGTAAGCCTGTGGATGTGGTGTATCTGGACTTTGCAAAGGCCTTTGACACCGTTCCCCACAAACGCTTACTGTACAAACTAAGGAAGGTAGGTATGGACCATAAGGTGAGTACCTGGATAGAGAACTGGCTCCAGGGGAGAGTACAGAGGGTGGTGATTAATGGGGAGTACTCGGATTGGGCGGGTGTGGAAAGTGGGGTCCCCCAGGGTTCTGTCCTGGGACCAATCCTGTTTAATTTATTCATAAATGATCTAGAGGAGGGGATATCTAGTACAATCTCAGTATTTGCAGATGATACTAAATTAGGCATGCCAATATCTTCTATGCAGGATGTGGAAATCTTGCAAGCAGACCTGAACAAAATAACGGGGTGGGCAACTACATGGCAGATGAGATTTAATGTAGAAAAATGTAAAGTAATGCACTTGGGGGCCAGAAACCAGAAAGCAAGCCACTCACTAGGGGGGGAACCTCTGGGTGAGTCTAGGATGGAAAGGGACCTGGGGGTACTGGTAGACAACAGGCTTGGAAGTGGCATGCAATGCCAAGCCGCTGCAAGCAAAGCCAACAGAATACTGGGTTGTATAAAAAAGGGGATTCACTCCAGAAATAAAGAGATTATTCTTCCACTCTACAAGACTCTGGTCCGGCCACATCTGGAGTATGCTGTCCAGTTCTGGGCACCGGTCCTCAGGAAGGATGTGCTGGAACTGGAGAAAGTCCAGAGAAGGGCAACAAAAATAATTAGGGGAATGGAGGACATCGGCTATGAGGAAAGACTACATGCACTGAACCTATTCTCTCTGGAGAAGAGACGCTTGAGGGGGGATATGATATCAATGTACAAATACTGTACTGGCGACCCTAGCATAAGGAACAAACTATTTAGAGTAAGGGAATACAATAAGACACGTGGCCACTCACTAAAACTAGAGGAAAGGCGGTTTAACCTTAAAGTGCGTAAGGGGTTCTTCACTGTAAGAGCGGTAAGGATGTGGAATTCTCTTCCGCAAGCAGTCGTATCAGCGGGGAGCATTGATAGTTTCAAAAAACTATTGGATGGACACCTTAAAGACCACAACATACAGGGGTATACAATGTACGGTTAAAAGCAAACACACACACATAGGTTGAACTGGATGGACTTGTGTCTTTTTTCAGCCTCACTAACTATGTAACTATGTAACTATGTAACTATGTGTCGCTGGGTCTGTGTCCACGGCTTCCCGGGGCAGTCTTTTGTTTCATCACAGACGGGTATGGGATTTAGCGATGACTAGAACCGGGGATGCGATTCCGCATTCCATGACACCTTTGTGGTATAACCGTCAGCTCCCGGAGCTTCTTCATATTCCTGACCCTGGGGTATGGATACGTAAAGGTATATATCTGTTGTCACATGTTGTGTCTGCGGGGTCTATCAAGTCCTTCCACTTGCTCCGGGAGGAACACCAACTCCCGGAGTCCATGCATTTCTATTATTTGCAGCTGTCCCACGCCCTGAGAGGACAATTTGCCCATGCGATCCCTGACATACCATCGGTTGACCTCTTGGATGTGATTAGGAGCCAGGAGCACCGCAAACTCATTTAGTTGCTGTATGAGATGTTGGGCATTAAACGGGTGACTGAGCTGGCATATGGGTTGTGGGGGTCATGGGTGGGCGATGTTGGGGAGCTGGAGGATGAGGAGTGGGATGAGGCTCTGGAGGCCTGCACTTTGGTTTCTCCCAAGTTGTCAGATCGGCTTACTCAAATTTATATTACACACAGGTCGTATCTCACCCCTGTGAGGCTGGCTCACTTTTATTCCTCCCGCTCCTCGGCATGCCCGAGGTGCTCTCACTCCCCGGGCACTTTTGGTCACATGATCTGGTCCTGCACGGCCGTGCAGGGGTTCTGGACACAGGTTGTCCAGTTCCTGCATGACCGCATGGGATGCCCGACCACACTGGACCCCAAGCTGTGCCTACTCGGGATATTTCCTGAGGTTGACGCAGACAAACACATGATTCAATTCCTCCGGGAAACCTTATTCACTGCTAGGAAAATGATAGCCCTGAAGTGGATGCAGTCTACACCCCCCACCTTATCAGCTTGGAAGGCGGCAGTTGGTGCCACCCTGCCCTTTAAGAAGGTCATGTATGTTAATAGGGGTTGCCCCAAGAGATATAACAAAATATGGGATAGGTGGCTGGAGGCCCCCGACACATGCAAATCTTAGGAGGGGATGGGAATATTGTGCTTCGGTCACTACAATGCAACTGTTCCGCTGAGTCTGGCCTATTATATGTTTTGCCTTGCTGAAGTTTCTGCCCCTGTTCTGGACATGGCGGTAATATGTTCTTTCCCTATTTTTACTTTACAACCATACTCTTTGCACAGTGTGTATTTTGAAATGTTTGACTATGTGATATTGTACTTATGCAACTTTCTGATGATGTATTTTATTGTATGTTTATATGCAGTGCTTAACTCAATAAACGTTTGTTTGGTTTTAAAAAAAAAAAAAAGTCACAGGGCCACACAATGAGATTGGAAGAAGTGGTTTTTCACTGTTAGGGCGATAAGGATCTGGAACTTCCGCAGCGGGGAGTATTGATATTTTTAAAAGACTCTTGGATGTGAATCTTAAAGAACACATCATACAGGGATATAAGAAATTATTATCGACACTGACACACGTACACCTACATAGGTTGAACTGGATGGACTATTGTTTCCCCAAAGATAAGCCCAACCCCGAAAATAGTGTGATTTTTGGGGATAGCTGCAATATAAACCCTACCCTGAAAAATAAGCCCTAGTTAAAATCCTTGTAAAAACATTTAATCTGTTTTGTAAAAAGATTATATAATGTGCAGTGTGTCTCCTTTTGTAACTTTATTGTGGAAAATACCTTATTTACAGCGCCGCTAACAAATGGAGACTCACTGGATATTATATAATCTTTTTACAAAACAGATCAAATACTTTTACAATGACTTTAACCAAGGTTTATTTTTGGGATTACAGAATGTCATAATGCTGACTCCTGAGCTGACAGGGGGGAGAGGTGAAGAGAAGACAGGGGACACAAAAACTTTTTAAAATATCCTATTATTTTATTCCAGGTCTTTTTTAAAACATAGAGAGGGGTAAATGACAAAGCACAAGGACTGTGCTGTGTATCATGTTTAAAAGGATCAGGATATATACAGTATATATATATATATATATATATATATATATATATATATATATATATGTATTAGGGTTACAACCACTTTAGGATTGTCACTTGTACATACTGTAAATAAATAAGACATCCCCTGAAAAAAAGCCCTAGTGTGTTTTATGTAGCCAAAATTAATATAAGACCCAGTCCTATTTTCAGGAAAACATGGTATGTACGGTAACTATGTAAGTCGATAGCCTGGAATACATCCTGACTGCTGCTGTATATTTTTTTAGACAGTGACTCAAAGTACAGAAATCAGAGACAGGTAACTAACACTTTCAGGAAGCACGTTGAATGCAGCCTCCATAGTTCTGTAAGCACAGATTTCTACTGACTTGTAATATATAAATTGTGTATAATTGACCTCTGCTAAGCTAAAAAAATGAAAAAAAAAATAAAAAATAAAAAACACACAGTGAATTATGTTCTTATAGGAGAAGATACTCAACCATTGCATAATGTCTTGTGTAAGCCAGAATGTGGCTCTTGGCAGTCTCAAGTGTTGCTTGTGGCAGCATGAACACTTTCTGCATGACAATATTCTTTTTTTTATTAAGGCATTAGAACATATTATTTCAATTAAACTGAGCAATAAACAGCATCAGAATGAGGATAGGTCCCCTCTGCGGTATTGCACTGATAAGTTAGAATCTATTGTAGAAACACATTTATTTTTGTAAAGGATGTGATTTTTGGGTAAAATGCATTCAATAAGAACATGTTTGTTTTTTAATTTTCAGCATGGCCCAATATTAATTAATATATTTAAATGTGTTTTAAATTATTAGGAAATCTTATGTGTGACTCAGCAAGCTGCACCATTATTATGCACTACAAAATGTTCTATAAACATTGCGTGTGGAAGAATGATAACATGGAACATGAGAATGATAAGCTCTTATTCTTTTGCTTAGCTAAGCATACCATTTTTCTGGATGATAAGGCTAGCTTGCAGCACCACAGACTAAAAATCCCAAAGTACTGAAGTACTGAAGTCCTAAATATTTAATGAAAAGCCTTCTCTGCATTTCACACTTTTTAAGGATATATATATATATATATATATATATATATATATATATATATACTGTATATATATATATATAGCTGTGGCCAAAAGTTTTGAGAATGACACAAATATTATTTTAACAGTCTGCTGTCTCATTTTTTATGATGGCTATTTGCATATATTTATGAATGTTAGGAAGAGTGATCAGATGAATTGCGATTAATTGCAAAGTCCCTCTTTGCCGGGAAAATGAACTTAATTCCGTAAAAAAAACATTTCCACTGCATTTGTGAAGAAGGCTTCAGTGTACCCAAGAAAGTCCAGCAAGCGAAAGGACTGTCTCCTCCAGTTGATTCAGCTGCTGGATCAGGGCACCACCAGAGCAGAGCTTGCTCAGGAATGGTAGCAGGTAGGTGTGAGTGCATTTGTACGCACAGTGAGGGGAAGACTTTTGGCGGATGGCCTGGTGTCAAGAA
The DNA here is from genome assembly GCF_965119305.1 of Pelophylax lessonae. Taxonomy (NCBI): domain Eukaryota; kingdom Metazoa; phylum Chordata; class Amphibia; order Anura; family Ranidae; genus Pelophylax; species Pelophylax lessonae. Next base: position 129,778,015 of record NC_138775.1, on the reverse strand, counting down.
GGGCAGCAAAAAAGCCACTTCTCTCCAAGAGAAACATCAGGGACAGACTGATATTCTGCAACAGGGAACAATGTAACAGTGTAAATTTGCTGCCCCCTCAAAATAACTCAACACACAGCTATTAATGTCTAAACCACTGGCATCAAAAGTGAGTACACCCCTAAGTCAAAATGTCTAAATTGGGCCCAATTAGCCATTTTCCCTCCCCGGTGTCATGTGACCCGTTAGTGTTACAAGATCTCAGGTGTGAATGGGGAGCAGGTGTGGTACATTTGGTGTTATCGCCCTCACTCTCTCATACTGGTCACTGGAAGTTCAACATGGCACCTCACAGCAAAGAACTCTCTGAGGATTTGAAAAAAAAAGAATTGTTGCTCTACATAAAGATGGCCTAGGCTATAAGAAGATTGCTACGACCCTGAAACTGAGCAGCAGCACAATGGCCAAGACCATACAGCGACAGGTCAGGTTTAACAGGACAGGTTCCACTCAGAACAGGCCTCATCATGGTTGACTTTGGCAAATAGATATATGAATGCTTCCAGCATTGCTGCAGAGGTTGAAGGGGTGGGGGATCAGCTTGTCAGTGCTCAGACCATACTTTGCACACTGCATCAAATTGGTCTGCATGGCTGTCGTCCCAGAAGGAAGCCTCTTCTAAAGATGATGCCCAAGAAAGTCCGCAAACAGTTCGCTGAAGACAAGCACATGGAATACTGGAACCATGGCCTGTGGTCTGATGAGACCAAGATAAACGTATTTGGTTCAGATGTGTCAAGAATATGTGGCGGCAACTAGGTGAGGACGTAGGGATGATCGAACTTTTGAAAAGTTTGGTTCGACCAGAACACCCGAACTTCCCGAAAGTTCGGCCTGGATTTCAGAACCCCATTGAAATCAATGGGACCCGAACTTCAGTAATCAAAAAACACCATTTTGAAGCCCTAAACCCCAATAAATGCCCCTAAAAAGTGCCTAGGGTTCTGTGTCATGCCCCAGGGACTATTAATCACACAATAAAAAAAGTTCTTAAAAATTGTCATTTTTGATAGAGAGCCAATTATTGAAAAAATTATTGAAAAAAAAAAAATGAGATTTGGATTTAGTGTCTGGTGGGTCTAAAAAGCGTACCTGTGAAGTTTCAGCTCTGTAGCATGTCCAGAACCAGAAAAAAAGATCATTTGTATTAGAATTGCAGTAGAGCAGGATAGTGGCTCTGCTATTTTCACACCCGGCCGTTTTTGTTGCAGGCGTTTATTGGGCTTTTTTGTGGGCGTCTTTGGAGGCAGGCATGACATCTGAACTCCTGTGTAGGGGTATATATACACACACACATGTATGTATATATACACATACACATATATAGGTGTGAAAGTATCAGAACCCTATGCCTGCGCTAATGCCTTCGCTCCTATCACACCTATATGTGTGTATGTGTGTAAATACATATATGTGTGTGTGTATATATACCCCTATACAGAAGTTCAGATGTTATGCCTGCCTCCAAAGATGCCCAAAAAATGCCAAAAAAACGCCTGCAACAACACACCTGGGCGTTTTTGTTGCAGGCGTTTTTTTGGGCATTTTTTGGGCGTCTTTGGAGGCAGGCATAACATCTGAACTTCTGTGTAGGGGTATATATACACATACACGTATGTATATATACACATACACACATATAGGTGTGAAAGTAGCAGAACCCTATGCCTGCGCTAATGACATTATTTGCAGGCATAGGGCTTCGCTCCTATCACACCTATATGTGTGTATGTGTATAAATACATATATGTGTGTGTGTATAAATACCCCTATACAGAAGTTTAGATGTTATGCCTGCCTCCAAAGACGCCCAAAAAATGCCCAAAAAAAACGCCTGCAACAACACACCTGGGCGTTTTTGTTGCAGGCGTTTTTTTGGGCATTTTCTGGGCGTCTTTGGAGGCAGGCATAACATCTGAACTTCTGTATAGGGGTATACTTAACACTTTCCCTACAGAAACTAGATTATTAAATCTAACTATAGTGGAAAATAGTACCCTAACTACACTAGATATCCCTTTCCTCACACTAATAATTGCTAAATGACACTTTTGAAGCAGGAGTAACAGAACTGCTTCCACTCTCTTCCACATCCCTATATTACAATGCTAGAGATTTGGCGGGGCTATCTTATATACTGGGGGGCATATTCACTACTGATTGGCCTCTGGACCCCCTAGTCACTCCAATCACATTCCTAGCATCCTCCTGCCCCCTCAATTGGCTTTTACTGATGGTTCTGGTCCAATCGTGGGCTTTTAAAGCCCAGTTCCTGTCCCATTGCATTTTGGTCGGTTCTGGTTGCCGAATTCCGAACTTATTCAGCAAAAAGTTTGGAATTCGGCCGAATTTCGAACAGTCAATGTTCGGGTCGAACCGATGGTCGACCCGAACCGTTCGACCATCCCTAGTGAGGAGTACAAAGACAAGTTTGCCTACAGCCAAGCATGGTGGTGGGAGTGTCATGGCTTGGGGCTGCATGAGTGCTGTCGGCACTGGGGAGCTACAGTTCATTGAGTAGACCATGAATGCCAACATGTACTGTGACATACTGAAGCAGAGCATGATCCCTTCCCTTCGGAGACCGGGCTGCAGGGCAGTATTCCAACATAACGACCTCCAAGACGACTACTGACCTTGTAACACTAACGAGGCACATGACACTGGGGAGGAAAAATGGCTAATTGGGCCCAATTTGCACATTTTCACTTAGGGGTGTACTCTCTTTTGTTGCCAGCGGCTTAGACATTAATGTGTGTTCAGTTTTTTGAGGGGACAGCAAATTTACACTGTTATACAAGCTGTACACTCACTAATTTACATGGGATAGCACAAAGTAGCAATATAACCACACAAATAAAGAGACTAACAACACCAATACGTTTCAATGGTCAGAACTTGGCCATGGTGTTTATTTAAGGGTAACCCAGGGATATTGTTTATAAAAAATTTTATTAAACTTCTGTACATACATAACAAATGAAGATGTAACATTACAAAAAATAAAAAATAAAATAAAAATGTACACAAAACCATGGCATTTTGGCGTCACCAGCATAAGAATTACCCTTCGACTATTTTTCCCTTCATTTCCCCTTTCTTTTTCCTTGCCAACCCCCCCAGGTCCCTCCACTCCATCCACTCCCAAAAAAAACAAAAAAAAAAAACAAGTGATTGAATTAAAGGGTGTATCTCAGAGTTGAAACCATGGTTATCCACCCTGTTCCCCCTTATATAGTGTGAACAAAGACCATAAAAAAAAAAAGAATTGGTGAGTCATACACTAAAATAATTTTATGTAAAGGTATATATATATATATATATATATATATATATGTCAGAGGCATATACCGGGAAATTATAGGCCTGTCAGTCTGACATCAGTAGTATGTAAACTTCTGGAGGGGATGATAAGGGACTATATCGTAGAATTTGCTAAGGACAACAGCATCATCAGTAGTAACCAGCACGGGTTTACAAGTGGGCGTTCTTGTCAAACCAATCTCTTAACATTCTACGAGGAGGTGAGCTGTGAGCTAGATAGGGGCAGACCAGTGGATGTGGTGTACCTAGATTTCGCTAAGGCGTTTGATACAGTTCCCCATAAGCGCTTAATTTATAAAATAAGGTCTGCAGGTATCGACAGCAGGGTTTGCTCTTGGATACGGAACTGGCTAAAAGGGCGTGTCCAAAGGGTGGTAATAAACAGCGCATACTCAGACTGGTCTGAGGTAGTAAGCGGGGTCCCCCAAGGCTCAGTCCTAGGACCAACCTTGTTCAATTTATTCATAAACAGCATTGAGGACGGGATCAGTAGTTCAATATCAGTTTTTGCAGATGACAAAAAATTAGGCAGGGCAATAACTGCACAGCATGAAGCAGATATCCTACAGAATGACCTGGAAAAAATAACGGAGTGGGCAACGACTTGGCAAATGAGGTTTAACGTGGAGAAGTGTAAGGTTTTGCACTTGGGGACTAGAAACATAAAAGCACAATACACGTTAGGAGGGGAACCCTTGGGGGAATCAAAAATGGAGAAGGATCTGGGAGTCTTGGTTGATGATAGACTAGGCAACAGCATGCAATGTCAAGCGGCAGCTGCCAAGGCTAGCAGAATATTAGCATGCATAAAGAAAGGGATGTATTCCAGAGATAAAACTATAATCCTTCCACTTTATAAAACTCTGGTCCGACCGCATCTGGAGTATTCTGTCCAGTTCTGGTTGCCAGTCCTCAGAAGGGATGTGTTGGAGCTGGAGAGGGTCCAGAGAAGGGCAACTAAACTAATTAGGGGATTGGAGGACCTTGATTATGAGGAGCGTCTGCAATCGCTTGATTTATTCTCCCTGGAGAAGAGACGCCTGAGGGGGGACATGATAGCAATTTTTAAATATCTCAATGGGGATCTAGGCTTAGAAAAAAAACTGTTCAGTCGAAGGGATTGCATGAGGACTCGGGGGCATACAATGCGATTAGAGGAGAAGCGTTTTAACCTCAGGCAACGTAGGGGGTTCTTTACTGTTAGGGCTACAAGATTGTGGAATTCTCTACCACAAGAGGTGGTTTCTGCGGGTAGTATGGTGGCTTTCAAAAGACTATTAGACATACATCTCAAGGATCAGAACATTCAGGGGTATGTGAGATGATTACAGCCACACACACCTACACAGGTTGAACTGGATGGACTATTGTCTTTATTCAACCTCACCTACTATGTAACTATGTAACTATGTAACTATGAAAGTGAATTTCATGTTTCTCCTAACCATGATGAAAAATCAGCCTTTTCATGATGTATATTATATATGGCCTTGTTCACACCATGTGCAGAGACGTGAGTTTATTCGCATGTGCTCTGCAAGGGCACAAAGAAACCAATTGTTCTCTATGTACCCTGTTCCCACCATAACACTAGTATCATGGATTTTTTTTCAGCGTAGGAATCTGCAACCTGTATAAAACTTACTGAAATGTGCATGAAAATCATTGTAAACGTGGGTGTCTGCAAATAAAATCTGTGTGTTTTTTCCATCAGTTTTTCTGCACATATGGTGGGAACGAAGCCTAGTTACATAGTTAGTGAGGTTGAAAAAAGACATCAGTCCACCCAGTTCAACCTATGATGTGTGTGTGTGTTTGCTGCTAACCGTACATTGTATACCTCTGTATGTTGTGTTCTTTAAGGTGCCCATCTAATAGTTTTTTGAAACTATCAATGCTCCCTGCTGATACCACTGCTTGTGGAAGAGAATTCCACATCCTTACTGCTCTTACAGTGAAGAATCCCCTGCGTATTTTAAGGTTAAACCGCCTTTCCTCTAGTCTTAGTGAGTGGCCACGTGTCTTATTGTATTTCCTTTCTCTGAATAGGTTTTTCCATATGCTAGGGTTGCCAGTACAATGTTTGTACATTTATATCATATCCCCCCTCAATTGTCTCTTCACCAGAGAGAATAAGTTCAGTGCTTGTAGTCTTTCCCCATAGCTGATGTCCTCCATTCCCCTAATTATTTTTGTTGCCCTTCTCTGGACTTTCTCCAGTTCCAGCACATCCTTCCTGAGGACCGGTGCCCAGAACTGGACAGCATACTCCAGATGTGGCCTGACCAGAGTCTTGTAGAGTGGGAGAATAATCTCTTTATTTCTGGAGTGAATCCCCTTTTTTATACATCCGAGTATTCTGTTGGCTTTGACTACCCCATTTTGTTCAGGTTTGAGTTAACAATACGGTACCCTTTACCCAGTAAACAGTTTATTGTTTGTTAGACCTAAGCACTTCCTCTATGAGAAGAGTATGCCAACTCTCCATTAGACCTTCTGATAATCTGCCAGTCAATAGGCTTGGAAGATTACCAGGCATCAGTAGGAACCTCGAGAACATAGTTAATACAGTGAAGTGGGTTTCAGTAATTGTTAATCATCTGTTGCTAACCTCTTGATACTATCACAAATACTGTTGAAATTGTAAGTTCTGTGGTTTACAATGGTACAATGAGGGTTCCAATAATAAGTCCTCGCTAGGCTTACAGAACACCTGTGGTGATATCTGATTGTGAATCAGAGTTTAGTAAATACATTTTTTCTAGTTATATGCAGCTCCAGCACCACCTTTACCCCTCTGACTGTAAACGTGTACACATGCCCATACCCGATTGGAATGCCCAATCCTGCTAATGGTCAGCTCAGACCAGGAGCACTAAATCATGGGATAGAAGAAGAGGGCATTTGCACCACCGTTAGATAGTCAAGATAGAGGTCCTATATTTCCCAGCAAAATGTATGCCTTGATTGCTTACTGTATACTATTAATCACCAGATGTAAGTTGTATGTAATCCATTAGATATCACTACTGATTTATTTTAATTCTATCACTGCATTGGATTCAATATCAGAGACCAATTCAACTTTTCTAAAAATATTTATTAACCAGTTCTAATTATGTATCATTTATGAATTGATCTAGTCTAGACTGATTTTGAAGTATTTAATAATAATTCCATGCAATGCACAAGGATTGTGACAGCCTTTGAGATAAGTCAACAGGCAATGTTTAATTCAATCTATATCATACTTATTTTACATTTTCTAAATATATTCATAAAACAATATTTATATGTGCATAAATAAGCATACAAACACATGAAATGCCCAACCATTTAACTGTTTAAATGGGTTTGTTTTTCTGACTGCTGTTCATACAATAAACACGTGTGAAACCTAAAGTTATAAAATGTTTTGTGTTTACAAGTCAAACAGCATATCTGAAATCATTTAAATATGTTAAGCGACTTACAAATATATAAAAGTAAATAATATAGAAAGTGCAGACTGTATACTCAGACACATGTTTGCACATTTATAACCATTGGTGTTGCTAAATAAAGCTGAGCTCCGCTCATGCCTTACATGGTTAACAATTTAGAGCGTAATTTCAAAAGCATAGAGGATAACGTTGCCATGGAAACATCTACCCACAGAGGGCGAGATGCAGAATGTTGGAAGAAGAGAAAAGTGAACAAGGTGCTGGAATATTACCCATGGATGTCACAGTCCAGTGATCAAACCAAGATTTCTAAGGTTCAGAATGATACACAGCGATATTTCATAACATACCTGCACAGTTGGCTATGTCTGACAAAGCTTTGCTAAAAGGATGGATTTCTTCTATATATTTTAGTATAGGACATACCTATGTACTATATAGTAGCATCCATTACCCCACTTATATGATCCAAACCCCTGTTCTAGACAGATCACTGGTTTAACACTTCTCCTTCTGTCAGCTCCATGCGTATGGTACAGAAGAAATAATATAGATTCACTGTCCAATAAGAAGGCTGTAGGCAGAATGGTGACATAGGAAAATGAATTGCTTAGATAAGGAAATCAATGGCTTAAAGCCCAAGTGAAGCCTGGGATAAAAAAAAAATACATTTTACCAACACAGAAATCTAGCACTATGTGCATGGCCAGAGGGAGTAGAGGATGAAGAGGAGCTGGGGTGTCAACCATACTACTGGATTGTAGACACCTAGAAAAAGTTATGGCAATTTTTAAAAACATTTTTAAAGATTTTGTGGATGAGAAGCGTGCTACAGTGGTGTGCAGTGTTGCTAACCTCCTACAACTTGTTTTACTTACAAAGAATGAACAATTTACTGACAGAGCACATTTTTTACTGACAACCTGAAATATGACAGAAATTCCTATTAAAACCTAAGAGAATCAAAGATTGATCAGTATAAAGTTTATACTATAAACAACATAATTATGAACTCTAGGATACAGCAGGAAAAAAGTTCAGTGGCACACATAGCATCCCATGGTGTACAATGGGCTTAGACAGATTTTGCATAGTACACATGAGCCACACATTCTAGGTGCATGGGTGAAATCCCCTGCACTATATCTTTGTATTCTGACAGCAGAACTCCCCAGCTGTCAGAATAAACAGATCAGCATTGCAGCCACTGGCTGCATGTGATAATTGAATGCTGTAGGACTGACCTACAGAAGCCGGTTTATCGGACAAAACAACATAGAGCAGTGCAGCAGTCAGGGCGCGCCCCCATGTTCGCATCAGATTCCCCCCTTACAACATAAATCCCCACTAGGGTCTCTTCTCTACATGAGAGTTTTCCCTCTTATGTCAAGGTCCCCAGAGTCAACCCCCTTACATCAGGGTCCCCAGAGTCACTCCCTTAAATCAGGGTTCAGAGATTCAACCTCCCCCATTACTCCAGGGTCCCCAGAGCCACCCCCTTATATCAGTGTCCCCAGAGCCATCTCCCTTACATAAGGCTCCCAGAGCCACCTCTGTTGCACAAGAGGGCCCAGAGCTACCCTCTCAGGGCATCAGAGTCCCCATAGTTCCCTCTCTCCTCACACCAGGGTCCCCAGAGCCCTCCTCATTACATCAGGGTCCCAAGAGTTTCCCCCTCCTTAAAATAGGGTCCCCAGAGTCACCTTCCTTACATCAGGGTCCCCAGAGTCCCCCTCCTTACATCAGGGTCCCCAGAGTTACCCCAGTTTACATCAGGCTCCCCCACCTTAGATCAGGGTTCCCAGCGCTACCCCTCTTACATTAGGGTCCTCAGATCCACCCCCCCACATCAGGGTCCTCAGAGTCATCCCACCTTACATCAGGGTCCTCAGTCACCGCACCTTACATAAAGGTCCCCAGAGCACCCCCTCCCTACATCTGGGTCCACACAGCCCCCTTTATATTAGGGGTCCCAGAGAAATCCCCCTTCTTATAATAGGGTCCCCAGAGCCCCCTGCTTACATCAGGGTCCACACAGCCCCCTCCCCCTTACATCAGGGTCCCCAGAGTCATCCTGTTCTCTTGTACTATAGTCTTGACTCAGTCTGAGCCCTCAACCACAGCCAAGTCAGGTGGTCGTAGCAACCAACTACTAATGCTGGCAGTAGCGAGCAGGAGTCTGGAAGTGGGACTGCAGTGGCAGCGCTGCCCTCAGGTAGAGCAAAAGAAGAATGTCAGAGATGTATGACAAATTAGATGAATGGACTCATGCATCCCCTGTTGGCGCCCTGGCAGCTGGCAGGCTACACTGTGTGCAGTGTTTTTACGCACACTTCATGTCTGTAATGGACTTTCATATACAGCTGAAAAAATCACAGATTTTTAAAGACTGTCTGTTAATTTATTGACAGTTGGCAACACTGGCAGTATGAGGGACAAATGTGGGGGCCTGGCTTGGTTTGGTTTTAATAAAAATGTATATGGGCCACCTCTCTAGCATAGTACTATGAAAAAATCTGTGTAAATCACAAGACTAGCTGTACAGGATTATAAATCCTTTGAAAGTTAAAACAGTACAAATATTTTTATTTATATTGCAACTAACTCTTTGGTTGGGTGGTTAGCCATATTTGCCAAAGGTTTCACTTTAATAAGCTGTAGTTTACACACGATATGAATTCTACTGATATTCATAATACTGGATTTGACATTGCCAGGAAAAAAAAAATCAAAATCTGGAAATATCATGTAGAATATCCAGCCCACAGGTGTCAGTTGAACTAAATATATCTAAATAGAGCATACTGCAAAATGACCTTTTTCCATTTCTCTTTCACACAAATCTTTCCTAGCTCCTCTTATTGGTTCACCAGTTATAAGTGATGCAGAATGAAATGAAACAAATCTCCAGTGACAATAAAATCCTATGGGTGTTAAGTGCATACTGTAGTTCATGAAAAAGCAGTATGTTTTATGTTACGATGCATAATAAAAATGCCATTCTAGTTGGAAATCCAACAGGGTGAAAGAGATAAAGACAATTACCGCCGTAATAAACTCAAGGACAAAAAATGTAATAAATTGCAGTTTACCAATCTTTGGATGTGGTGGCTGCATTAGTTTTATTTTTTTAAACGTTTTCAGCTGGTGATCCTGCCAGTAACCCTCTTCCTGTGTTCACATTTGTGCAGGTACACGATCAGGAGTGCACGGTTTCATGCTGTTTTGAAGATTTAACTTATACCTATTATACAGTGCATTGTAATACATAACTATCACAGTATTACCATCATTCATCCTAAGCTAGATAGCAAAATGTGTTATATTAAACGTATATTTATTCTTTTGCACTAGTAACACCGTTTCCTGTTATTATGATGACCTCATGATCAGCGATGGTATCACGATCAATGAAAAACCTTATAAAAAAAAAGTGTTCCAATAGAGTAAATGCAATGGACAGATTCCCTAGAGGACAGACTGTAGGTATAGGGAAGCTAGAACCAGCCTTTGGCCTTTGGGGTATGCCACTTCCATAAGGAGGGCAAAGCAATAATTATTTTACTTCAGCTGTCAAATGATGAGTAAGCATTATTATTCCCATTGACCACTGATGAGGGGTAATATTTCCATGGATGGCAGAACATTTTTGCTTCCCATTGATCACTGAGACCTGTATATTTTTTGCTCTCACCGACCCTGGCACAATTTTTCCCTCCACTCCAATGTTTTCCTCCCACTGACAATCAGCAGCAGGGTATTTTTTTTCTCCCACTGAGCACCCAACACAAGGGTATTTTTCTTTCCCTGAGCACCAATGTTAGGGTATTTTTCCTCCCAGCAATGTAAGGGGCCCAATAGTAAATACTCCTGACCATTACACTGTTGCTGTAATTTGCGCACACCTGAACACTGTTCTTCATGTGCTATGTTGTACATACCAGTATTAACCTCTTCACTATTACATATTCCTAACTCATACAATAAACAATGTATGTTGGAAGTTAAATTGTCCTTACCCCTGCACAATATATGCCCTGTTGTACATAACATACCCCTGACACCTGCATGGTCCTGTATATGTTAGGTTATATGTTACATATTCCTGACAGCAGGACTCTGTAAGCTGTGCTGTACATTACATGTTTATGTCTCAGTAGCTGATTGCCAAGAAGTCCCTATAGAAATCTTGCAAAGAGAGCAATTTAAACTAAGGCTGACCCTAAAGGGAAGCAGACATTAGAAACACCTAGCTACTATGAATATTATTTTATAAATAAAAGTGTAAGCAGTAATATGCATTAAGCTGCATATCATTGTATATTCTCTGTTAGGTTTATATAAACGTTGTAGTGCCAGAGCCTTTCCTAATCAGCTATAAATTGTATGGATCATTTTGGTAGGCCCTTGCACTTTACAGTTGAGGATAAAAATAAAGCAGATTGCACAACTGGACTGCTTACGTGTGGCCAGTTTTACTGATGTTCTAATTATACATTTCAGCTTCATTTATTACTATGATAGGCTATGTAAGGTTACAGTTAGGCAGCAGACACCAGAAGGCTGTGACACATTTCATCAGCTTCTTAAAATGTTGTTAACCACTTTACCACCGGAGGATTTTGCTGTCTTACGTCCAGGCCACTTTTTGTGATTCGGCACTGTGCAACTTCAACTGACAATTGCGCGGTCATGCAATGCCATACCCAAACGAAATTTACTTCCTTTTTTCCCCACAAACAGAGCTTTCTTTTGGTGGTATTTGATCACCTCTGCGCTTTTTATTTTTTGCGATATTAATAAAAAAATGTGAAAATTTTGAAGAAATAACAATATTTTTCTACTTTGACAGTTAAAAAATATCCAATATATTCAAATTTTGTCATATATTTAGGCCAAAATGTATTTAGCTACATGTCTTTGACAAAAAAAATGTTCAATGAGCGTATTTTTAACCGCTTTAAGACCGGAAGATTTTACCCCCTTCCTGACAAAAATAAGGAGCATTCTTCCCACTGACTGTCACACTAATGTGTCATAAGTTGTAGATTTTTTTAATTTTTAACATGGGTTCCCCAAGACCAGAAATGTATTTTAAGGGTTCCTCTGTGTTGAACCAGTTGAGAAAGGCTGGTCTAGACAGTTGGTGCTTATAGGGGATTCTATAATCAGAAGGACTGAATTATTTGTCTCCATGATCACCTCAACCAAATGGTTTGCTGTTTCCCTCCATGTTGGAACCAATGACTAAATACATGGAGGTTGGAGGCTCCATAAGATTCAATTTAAATAACGAGGCTGCAAGGTAAAGGGAAGGACCTCTTAGGTGATATTCTCTGAAATATTGCCTGTGTTATGTGCAACACAGGAAAGACAGGGAGAGTTTAGAGAACTGAATACATGACCCAAGACCTGGTGTAAGAAGAAAGGATTTAGTTTTTTAGAGCACTAGGTTGACTTTTCATTGCGGTACAACCTATATACTAAAGATAGTTTGCACCTAAATGGAAGGTGATCTGCTGTGCTGGGGTGAGGTTTATGAAAGGCTGGAAGAGTATTTAAACTAGAATAGAGGGGGGAGGGTGAATTCGATTATAATGGGGCAGACAGGTCAAACAGGAGTCATTTCCTAATGATGGGTGGGATTGGAGGGAGGAGTTATGGCAAGTAATAAGGCAGTTCCAATAATTAAATAACCATTGGAAATAGTACTATTTGTACTACAAAAAATTACCTGTGCAAAATGTGACAATGAATTAAAGTGTTTGTTCACCAATGCCAGAAATCTGCCAAGCAAAATGTGTGAGTTGGAAGCTTTGATGCACGAACAGAACTATCATTTCATTGGTAATGCTGAATCTTGGCTTCATTCTTCACATGATTCAATCACGTAAAAGGGCTATTAATATTTCTGGCTATGCTCTCTTTTGAAGAGGCAGAGTAAAACATAAAGGTGGCGGCGTCTGGCTCTACGTGAGAGGTGATCCCAAAGTGAGCGTGAAAAAGGACATAATTGATGGAGAGTGTGATTGGGCTGGAACGCCATATGAGTGTGTGTACTACAAAGGTAATCACTGGAGTTTATTATAGACCTCCCAGTGTTAATAAAGAGGTTGAGACTCAGCTCTTTGCACAGATGGAAAGGGCTGCAAGTGCTGGAACAGTAATAATAGTGGGGGATTTCAACCCTGAAATTGACTGGAGTAATGGCACTGCTGGTACAATTAAAGGGCAAACATATATAAACCTCTTACAAGACATTTTTATGGTACAGTTCATAGAAGCCCCAACTAAAAATGATGCTCTGCTTGTAATCTGAAAGCATGTAGAAATTATTACTAATATTCATATAAAAGAGCATATGGGTAGCAGTTAACACAACACAATGTATTTCAATGTTAGTAAACAACAAGCATATATTAAAAAAATAAAAACATCTAATTTTAAGGCTTCTTTCACACGGCCGCTCAGTTTATTTAGTCCGCTACGGCACTTTTTTTTTTTTTTACTTGTGTCATCCGGTCCGTATGTCCGCATATCATCCCATCCGTTTGCGGATGATATACAGACATAATGTATGTCTATGTGATTGCGGATGTCAGCGGATGACACCGCTGACATCCGATTTTGCGTCCTTTCTGTTTTTTAAACGGAAGAAAAATAGGGCTCTGTTCCGTTCCAAAAAACGGAACAGAACTGAAAGGACGCAAATCGGATGTCAGTGGATGGTCATCGCTGACATCCGCAATCCCATTGACATGCATTATGTCCGTATATCACCCGCAAACGGATGGGGTGATATACGGACATACGGAAAGCCCGTGTGAAAGGGGCCTAAGAGAGCAAATTTTCCAAGGATGAGGGCTGCTCTCCAAGACTTAGACTGGGAAGGAATATTGGCATCGATGAACACATAACAGAAATGGTAATTCTTCAAAATGATTGTATGTAAAAACACTACAAAATATATTCCTATGGGCAATAAGTTTAAAAGGCTAAAAATAAATCCTATGTGGCTCACGGCCAATGTTAACCACTTGCCGAACAACCACCTTATATATATTGTGGAAGGTTGGCAACTGCAGGCAAAATTGTGTACATATACGTAATTTCTCCTGCCTGGGCTAAGGGGGGTGCTGTGTGCCCGCTCTAACCACAACAGCTGTGTTTGCGGATCCAGGTAGGCTCTGCAATTACATTTTCACAATGTCAACAAAGCTGTTGTGTATGAATGTATTCATAACAGCTGTTTTGCCTATGCTGTAATTTGCCCACAGCTATCACATGGTACCAGGGCCAATCACAACATCCGGTACCATGTGATTAGCTGTAGCCAATCAGATCACTAGTAATCACAGCAGCCATAAATGGTTAACCCATTTATGACAGTTGAAATGTTTGCTTTGCAATGATTACAATGCAATGATCCTCATTGTAATGACAGACAAAATGTAAACAAAAAAAAATCCCCCCAAAGTAGTATGGTGTTACTACAGTAGATGTTACTGCAAAGCTTGGTGTCATCTGCAAAGACTGAAATGGTACTTTTAATCCCAGACCCTATATCATTTATAAATAAATTGAAAAGTAAGGGTCCCAACACTGAACCTTGGGGTACACCACTGATAACTTTAAACCATTTAGAGTATGGATAATTAACCACTATTCTCTGAATTCAGTCTTTTAGCCAGGTTTCTATCCATTTACAAACTTGTTTTTTTCCAAGCCTGAAGACTTTACCTTACACATTAGCCGTGTGTGGAGAACTGAGTGAATCGCTTTTGAAAAATCCAAGTATACTACATCCACAGCCACTCCTTTCTTTAAGCTTTTACTTACCTCCTGTCTCACAACTTCTGTACCCTGCTGCTTATTCCTGCTCCTGGCTCCTGTACCCAGTCTTGATTCCCCCCTTCCTCTGGTATTCCTTATTACCCTTGTCCCTCTGTTAGTTTATTAAGGTATTTTGTCACTGGGGTTTGCTAATCATTTGACCTCTGCAAGATTTACCACCCTTCCTGACCAAGCCATTTTTTGCGATACAGCACTGCGATACTTACTTTAACTGACAATTGCGTGGTGGTGTGACGCTGTACCCAAATAAAATGTATGTACTTTTTTCCCACAAATAGAGCATTTTTTTGGTGGTATCTGATTACCCGTGCGGTTTTTATTTTTTTTTTTTTTAAAAACTATATTTTTTACTTTCTGCTCTAAAACATATCCAATAAGAAAATGTAAAAAATCTATTTTTTCATCAGTTTATGCCAATATGTATTCTGCTACATATTTTTGGTAAAAAAAGAAATCCCAATAAGCATACAGTATGATTGGTTTGCGCAAATAGTTTTTTTTTTAATAGTAATTGGTGGCGATTAGTGACATAGCAGGACTGCAATATTGTAGCAGACAAATTGGATACCTAACTAACATTTTTGTGGGAACCAGTGACACTAATACAGTGATCAGTGTTACAGATATGCTCTGTCACTGTACTAATGACACTGGCTGGGAAGAGAGTTAACATCAGGGGTGATCAAAGGGATAAATGTGTGCCTAGCTGGTGTATATTGTGTAGCTGTGCTAGAATTACTGTGTCTTTATGTTGGATCACAGTTTGGGCCATGTGAGGACCCTCCTTTAAGAGTTTCATAAGAAGGATTGGTTTCTCCCTAGGAGTGTTGAACTGGATTATGGGGGATGTAGTTTGGAAGGAGGACAGAGACCATGAAGATGGATGACTGACTGAACTACACTCCCAGGGAGCTTTGGGGATCTGCGGAGGTTAATGGGAGAGGGTATATACTGGGGGCATGGTCGGATACGCGCTCTCTTGCTTCGGGGACTCATGGAGTGCAGATCGGATCCTTCACACATGGTCAACTAGCTCCATTCTCACAATGAGGACACCCCGCGGTAATGCTTCTCCCCACTGGGGACAGTCAGACGGTAACTGGCGGCCCTCCAGCTGTTCTGGAACTACAAGTCTCATGAGACATTGCAAGGCTGACAGTTACAAGCATGACTCCCATAGGCAGAGGCATGATGGGACTTTATAGTTCTGCAACAGCTGGAGGGCCGCCAGCTTGACACCCCAACTTTACTTGATACTGTCTGGGGAAAAAAAGCTCTCACCACACAGAGCGACAAGCAGGGGACCACATATAGTTGTGACCCAGACAGTATCAAGGAAACTGTCTGGCTGTCCCCAGTGGTCAGAAACGGTACTACAGGGTGTTCTCATTGCATTTTAGTTCTGTTGTTCACGCATGATGGAGAGGATTTTCATTAGCTGGTGGAAGACACATTCTTTGCTGTGACTTTTTTGCATTTAACTTTACTCACACTTTTTTTTTTTATTTCATTATCATTTTTTAATATCGTTAAATGCACATCGCTTTTGCACATTATGAATGCAGTGTTGATAGCACATGTTTTAAGTTTTTAATATTCTATATTTGGAGGCGCTGTATTGTTTTCTTTGTTGGTTTGTTTGGGTTCTGTACATTTACCTATTTGCAAGTTGCTGCCCAGTTCTTTTCCTTAGCGCTGACCCCCTTTTATGTTTTTAATATTTTTTTCTAAAAACTTGTTATACCAAAGCTGACAAGAATCAATTACAGAAAACCTTGAAAAAACATGTATATGTGACAAAGTTTACTGGCTGCACAATCATTGTTAAATGCTAGGAAAAAAGGCAATTAGATACAGATTACAGAGACACCTCTAGGCATTTGGAAGATGTTAAGTGTAATACAATTAGCAGAATAGATAGCAAAATCAGGAACTATAGGACATGGATAGCGTTGTTCATTTATACACAAGAAGTTAGAGTCAATAGCTGGTGCAAGGTCTTTTCAGAGGACACATGCATATTTCTGACAGGTATTGTGAATACTGTACCAAATAATTGAAAAAACAATCATATCACTGGTTTTCTTAAAGAAAAACTAGAGTAGCCTATTAGGTAGAGTTTTTTTTTTTCTTTTTTTTCTGGTATGTACCTTATGCCAAATGACTTTGTTGCCTGTCTGCATTTGTTTTCTTTGTCCACTGCCTGAAGTGCATGCACAGCCCAGCGTACACTATCTGCATCTGTGAGACGCCAAGAGTTGAGTCGAGTGCCATGATAATGCACCTTAACTGCCTATGCAAGGGAGTTGCAGCGTCACTGACTGCCTAATGGCCAAAGAACGAAAAAAGAGAGGCAGAAGTTGAACTGAAGAAGATGGTGACATAATGTGCAAATAGGTGTCTATGCAACATATAGGGGTTGATTTATTAAAACGGGAGAATGCACAATCTGGTGCAGCTATGCATGGTAGCCAGCTTCTAACTTCAGCTTGTTCAATTAAGCTTCGCTGTGGCGAGGTCATCCAGAAGTTGGGATGGGTACCTGCTCCCCCCGAAAGATGCAAATGTGGCAATTGGGGGGGGGGGGGGGCAATCAAGCGCAGGCCATACATAAATCATTCAGCTGACTCAGCAGAACCCGGCGGAATTTTGTTCCATGTATGGGGAGGTTCTACTGTTCAACCTCCCTGTTGGGTTTTCACCATTCGATCAGTGCCGCCAGCTGTAGCCTGAAAGCGGTAGGAGAAGAAAAGCATATGTACCTTTTTTTGTAGCCTGAGAGCGCTGATGGTGTGGACAGGAGAATTCACCTTGAAGGTGTGGATAGGAGAATCAGCAGCAGGAAAGATTCCCCCATCCTCCAACCACTTGTTTAATATAAAAAACTGTATTATCTCTGGGCTGCTTTAAACTTAACATAGATTTTAAACAGTGCGTTTTAACATCTTGCACTTGAATTTGGAAGATTTATCATCTTAGATTATTTCCTGCTACTAATTCATATTGATTTTAAAACCTCTTGTATAATATAAACATGAAAATTTACAAATGTAACTTGTCTCTGGGTCAGTAATAATTGTATTGATCTAAAAGATCTCTTTCCAGGAATTAATCAATATTAAAGGATCAAAGGAAGCCAATGTGTTTGTGTTGGCATGGAATATGATCACTGCTATGCTGCTTTTTTCTTTATAAAAAAATGTGGATGCTGTCAGAATTCTGTCAAGTGTTTTCCAGAATTTTCAATCTACAGACAATTTTAGTCAGACTTTTTTTCAGATTTGTATATACAGTATATATCTCTCCTTTGGTATGGCAAAGAAGTATCAGCTTTTCATATTATGTTAGTCAGTGATTTAAGCTGGATACACATTTCCTTTAGATTTACCTTCAACTATGTAGTGCAAGGGCCTGCCTGATTGCGTACAAATTGAAAGTGTTTAGGTCTGACCTCATATTATATGGTTTTGGTAAGTCTAAAGGAAAAAATCGAAGGAAAATTGTATAGTGTGTATCCAGCTTAAGGCTTCATGGACACTGGACGTTTTACAGCTGCTCATAGGGGTGTGAGGCGGGTTTTTTTTACAGCTTAAAAACACCTCTCAATAATATTCTATATGTCCATTCACATAGGTTTTTAAGAGCTGTAAGTGGCATAGGCAATTTTTAAGCTGCAGAAAACCCCAGGGCCAGCATGTTCTGGAGCCACAGTGTTACAGCGGTAAAAATGCTTGACGCTGCTAAATGCGGCTAATTGCTGCTAAACGTGTGTCAAAGGTAAGAGCACATGGAGATGCTATTTTCTCAACTGTGTTATTTTGGCATCCTTTATACATTGGATATTCCTATATATTGGTGCTTTGGCTAGGTTCCAACTTGAACTCTCTTTTTGGGGCTTGTGAATTGGGCTTGAGAAATAAATTTCTCAAACATAGAAGTGGACATCTGGTGAATGATCATTTCTGACACATTCCGCTGATGGCATTGTTGGTTACTTTTCAGTAAGTTTCAAACTACTTTGAAGTTTTTCCATCAAGTTTCAAATGACTTTGACGTTTTTCCATCATTTGTTTTAGTATACAATTTTTGCAAACATCAGACCGATTATCGGTCTGTATTTTATTTAACTCTATTCAAGCCACCTATAAGTTTTGCTAATAGCTTAATAACATATGAACACTAATTCAGAGAATATTTATTAAATGTATTGTCTGATAAAATAGGACCTGACTTTTTCCTCCTGGGCCATCATATGAGAGCTCTACCTTATAGCCTACTGGTGGATGTCTGTCCGAATCAGTTTGATTGATACCTAGTTGATTCCTTCCTATAAACAAGTGCAAATCCGGATTACCAGTTTGTGCTTTAACGTACAGTTGTAAGAAACCCATTATGAATCTCAAATGTATTCTGTTGTACACCTGTTATACATGTTATATATTTGCACTGTGCTAGAAAAAAAAAATAATGTTTGTTCAATAGCATATTTTCATATTTTGATATAAACATTTTTCACTTGAATTGATCGAAATTATCCTAAATGCCGCATTATTGATTTTGATATATTTATTAACATAGGTGTGATAATACATTATCCCCTGAAGATGCCAAATTTGTCGGCGAAACATGTTGGGATTATTACCCCAGAAGTGTTATTAATTTTAGACCATGTCAACCAGTCTCAAAATACCACGTTGCAGTAATTTTTAAATCATTGTTTGTATATGTTTTGTCTCATAATTATTTTTAAATTAACTAAATAAAATATGTAGTCATTTTTAACTCATTCTTCAGTTCATTGGCACCTTAAAAATCCCAGCTCCTATGGGAGCATCTCTTCCTGTATGTTAATGCTGTATACGGTGTTAGGCCGCGTTAAGCGTTTATAAGTTGTAGTAATTGGATTTGGGAGTGGAAAATAGAAGAGGACAGAGAAGTGCTGCTTAATTCTAACGTGGCTAAACGCACATTAACGTCAATGTGTTAAGGCTTAACGTTAAGGCTTCTAAAAGCGCATTTTTATAACCATTTTTTTCTGGCTTCGGTACTGGTTTTGCAGCTTGTTTTTTCAAACACCCTGTGTGCATGAGGTTCTTTCACACAAGTGTTCTGTCTATTCCTTTTTCATTTTTCGTCTTTCAACCATGTAAGCAAAGCATCCCCCTAATGTTAAAGGCATGTGGCCTGGTATTATTCAGTTCCAGCTATGGCTGGGGGACCTCCCTTTTTTTTCAGCTCTTTTGTTTAAAAAAAAAAAAAAAATATATATATATATATATATATATATATATATATATATACACAAAGAAAGACAATTAATTTGTCACAAGCAATGGCAGCGGCACTTTTATTGGTTTGAAATCATTGTAAATAGCAATAAATGTAAAATTTTAAGTAGATATTGGAAATAAAAATAAATGTAATTAGCACAGTCATAGGACTCCAGCAAAAATACTTTGTTTAATCAATCAAAATGTCCCCTGCTGATTCAAGAGTAACAGACCACACAAAGTGCCTATGACAGGATGGGAGGGTGGGAGGCTTGAAGTCCAGTATCCAGCTAGCAGCATGAACCCAGGGGTGCAGATGCTTTTTATACCATTCAACCTAGGCTATAGAAAAATCTAGAAGATCATATTGTGTTTTAACCACTAAGAATCACCTGTACAGTTCGGCTTGAAAATTTAAAGGGCACGTACCACCTAATATATATATATGGTAAATTCAAACAAATTTAAAAATGGGAATGTGCTCTCTATGCCATTTTGCTGTCAATGGGGAATTCTCAGTTGAGAGCAGAGACAACTCATCATTGTTAGGAAGTTGTTGGGTGTTGGCTTCTTAACAACCAATGACTCATCCCTTCTGATGACAGCAGGGATGAGTCATTGGTTGTCAGGTCACCTGCGGGTGCCGGCTCCAAACAACCAATACAAAAACAACTTCAAAAACTGACTTTCTATCCATGTACATTAGTTTCGTTCCACTTCCTGAACGGACACGGATGTATAAGGATGATCATCTGTTTGCCCTTTTTTTATCCATCAATAGATCAATCAATAGACAGAACGTCCATGTGAAAGGACCCTAAGGTAGACAGATGGGAGTTTACGTGATATCTCTTTTTTGGCCAACCTAATATAATGCCTGAAAGAGAAACCTAAAGAAGATCTTGAAAGTTTGCATTTTAATACCTTAGGTTTGCCAGTAGGGCATAACTCAAAGATAAACTCCAGCCTTACCTTGAGTCTTGTACAAAGTTGTATAGGCTCTTATACTGAAATTGCTTACAGAGAGATGCATACAGTGCACGGTAAAATCAGGATAAGCAATGTCATTTCAGTTCTGACTTGATAGATCCTATCTCATTTTCTGACTGGAGGACATCTACCCCCCCCCCCTTTAGCCTTACTGGCCTACCCCTTTTGATCATTGGATTCAGTTCTTTCAAACATGAAATGCAGCTTGCGTAAGAATGCCCACCTCTCTATATTGATATTCACACATCAAGGCAATTTGATATTTGCATAACTCACAAGAGTCATCCCCCGCTTGCATTAGGGCTGAGGGCTCTTTAGGGGGTTACTGAGGCAAGGTGTTGTGATGTTTTTTAGGAAGCTATGTATCCTGTATCCACCCACTGGCCATGAACTACCAAGCATTGCGCAGAAGCCCAGTAATGACATCACTGGACCTAAAATAATCAAACAGCGAAGGTTTCATTTAAAAACCTCATTAGCATGTTGATGTAAGGAGGAGTCAAACCGGTAAAGGCAAAGTATAATCAGCTTAAATGTCAGCTTTAAACCTTTTTTCCTAGCAACACTTTAATAATTCCTGAGCCAGCATCTCAGGCCAGGAAATAGGTGCCACCTATGTATAATGACTAAACATAAACGGTGCCCTTCTTCTGGAGGGAAACCCAAATGAAGGCCTTGCCCTGGAAAGTACTGTGATCCCTGAGAGGGAATCAGTACCTGGTAATGTTAAACTTAGACATAACTGAGCAAGCATGCACTTAAAGGATTTAGTATTGGATATAGTGGAGAACGATTAGAAACCCTGTTATTTACTGATCTCCGGAGCTGAGCATATGATCTTTGCATACTCAACTTTAAATTTATCAAAGCTATGTAATTTGAGGACCTGACAATCAATCTGTATCCAATCAAGCAGTCCCCTTCACTACATAGTTGTTGGTAGGTCTAAAGGGAATTATACAGTCAGATTGTAATGTGGCTGGTGAGCCTTAAGAAGGTCTTCACCCACTCACTGTTCTGGAATCAACAATCAGTGCAAGAGTTCTGATTCTCTGCATGTTTGTTGCAGGTCAGTAATCCATTACATAGTGAGGCCAGTAAGTAGATGAGAGCCCTAGAGCCTGCACCTATAATAACGTGTCAGAAATGGCAGCTCGCTCATTTGTGTTTTCACAGGTTCCATTTCAAATACATTGGATGTAGTTAAAATTTTGGTAGGAGAACTGTATTTAACATGAAACTCAACTAAAAATGTTTTTGGATAATTATTTTCATTTTAAAAGATTATGTTACTCCAACATTTCATATTTCTGATATGTTTCTGTTGCACCATATACTTATGTTAAGCATGAGAGCACATCCATCTAAGCATGGTCAGTTTTCTGGCTGTCCTTCGAAGGTCAGACCTGTGCTAACCCCCCCCCCCCCCCCCGCACAGCCATTCAATAGGAAGATTGGTGTACTGCTGGTTTTTTTTTTCATCCCTAGCTTTCTGACCCCTTATGCAGCTGAAAACAGAGACTATGTAATAACTTATGAAAATTTTTTATATATTTTTTATACATGTACACAAATGTTTTATATTTTATTTATTTTTAAAAATAAACGGGTTTTAAACATATGATGCCATATAAAGAAATTAAGGTTGCCGCTTCAGGCTCTAGTAGGTCCTTATATGCTGACAACTGCTGCAAGTGCAGGCAGGGAAAGAGCTTGTCTCGGCTCCATAGAACTCAATGAGGAAGGAAAAGAAGTTCTAGGAGCCACACGTTACACAAAATCCCTATGTAAAGAGTGGAAGCAGCCTTAGCCTAGACTCCGTCAAGGCCACACCCCCACATGTTTTGCCCCACCTACAGGGCTTATTCATGAGAAATGTGACTTCCCTTGACTAAGCCCTGTAGGTGGGATGTAACATGATGGGGGTGTGGCCTGGACAGAGGCTGAGGCTGCTTTCATTCTTTAAATAAGGGTTTGTGTGATGTATGCCTCCTGGGACTTCTTTTCCTTCCTCAAGGGTTCACATATGCTTGTATATTATAGTATAGTACACTATTTTCATTACCTAATAAGCTTGCTTATTGACCTAATATCCTGGCAGCTGTATCTGTTAGATGAACATTACATAATACTATTCTCTTCACAATATTCATTAGTGCCCAATCTAATAGGCATTTTTTGGTTACTGGTATAAAGCAGGATATACAGTATAACCAAGAGGATTCTCAAATGTGTAGTTATGATCCCACTTCTTTCTGGCACCCTTACTAGGCTGAGCTTCTCTAGTCATACAGGGTGACTATTTGTTTTAAAGCTTATGGAGAGGGATGGAGGAAGGTGCTCTGTATACTGATCAAGAGCTCATCAAGAGGAAAACAACAGTAATGGGAAAAAAAAAGTTAATCTGAGTGAGTGTTATTTCCCAGATAAGCCTTAGCCACCTTTGGTTATAGGTTCTTCATTGACATTAGATCATCACTACATCAAATATAGCTGTGAGGTGTACCTTAACTGACGATTCTTCTTTAGTGTCTATCACTGTTCTTTTAGATGCCAAGTTCTGCCACAAACCATTCCATTGGAGGAAGTACACCATCAGTAGATACTTCCCCACTCTTTCACAAACAGTTGTCTACATCATCAGTGTTTCAAGCATTCGGTAAGTTATCAATTCCCTATTAATAAGCCCTTTTTATCATGGATACTGTTCACGAAAGTATTAAAAAAGTCTGAAAGCTGCAGAATAATTTTGATTCAAAGTAACTCTTAACCCAAAGCAAAAGGAATATATAAACCAAAACTTCCTTTCTCAGACAAATAGATTAGGCTTGTTGCTTGTTAGTTATAAAATAGCTCGTGTTCCCATTCCCCCCGAGGAACTCTGCATGAGGGGAATAGATATAATGAGAATGCATTTAATGAAACCAGTCTGTTGGAATTTCAAAGACTACTTTAAAATGCCACATAAAACACGAGCCTCATTCAAGCCCCTGTCTCTGACTTTGAACTTGTTTCCAGATACAGAATGTGCAGATGAGAGGGAGAATTTTACACGCTGCCAAAGCTGGATTTATTGTGTTAGGAAGAAAAAAAAAAGTTACATTCAATTGAACTTTTCTAAACTAAGTCACATAATGGTGTGGTTTAGTAAAGGGTTACATAGTGCCTAGAAAAAAATGGCATTCAATAGGGTTAACTAAGGATAACAATGTACAATTAAGAAACTTTCTGTAGAAAAAACAATGGAGGTATTAGCCAGAATATGCAATCATATGGCTATTTTCATTTTCAAGTCTGCACCAAAAAGTAGCATGAATTTGACTGCTTTATGGAGTTCCTAAGCTACCTTATCCTTCAGTTTTTACAAATCTGGTCTAAGCAATACTTAGGAAAGGTTGGTAGCAATGGCACAGATCCGTAAAGAATCATGAACATTTGTGAAATAATGCTGATGTGATTTAGCCAGGCAAACCTGTGTTATTTCTCAAGTGAAATAATCTAAGATTGGAATTGTAAATAGATTTAATTGTAAATAAATTGATTGTGTTATTGTATTGCCATTCATAATAGCTATTTTCTAATCATTTGAAAAAAAAAAATGAAATAGTTGAGCAGACCATATAAACTCAAAATTAAAAATGATAAGTTGATACAGATTCCATTTCTGTTGCAGTTTTTCTGTTAATAAATCATACACAGGTCCCAGTTTTCATTGTTAATGCAATACTGACATTACAATACAAAAAAGGAAACTAGAGGGTGCATGCGAGGAACTTGCTGAGGGACATATTTTAGGTGAACGTTTAACCCTGAGAACAGCTTAAGCCTGATTTTAGCTTATAGGATTGCTTGTAGCTGGATTCTATATGCTGTACTAACGGGATCAATCATGGTTCACTCTAGCTTGCATAAGAAGGGCAAACCAAGCACAAGAAACATTTAGGAAGCCCTGGCACATGCAGCTGTAAAGATGGCACAGCCAAACTAATAAAAGAGGGTCTGATCCGGGATCCAGAAGATTCTTTGGTCTCAGTCTTCACCTATTCTGTCACTCATGCTTCGCAAGAAATATACATGAGTGAACTTCTAACAAAGTTTTACTCCATGCTTCAGGAGGCGCTGGACAGAATGTCAAAACAATGTATAGACCAACTTAAAAGAAAGAAATCAGTAGGAGAACTACCACACTAGAAACACACTAATGATATCCCAATGGTCTTCCAAAGCTACAAGGAGGGATGTCAAGCACCTGAAGGCAGAAAATGATCCTTCAGATCACAACTTGAGGACTTTGAAAACCATTTCGGGTTTCACTTATGGGGGTTTCAAATAATCCACTAAGGTTTTAAACTCCACAGTATCTGCTTTTTGTCATGGGTTGGCTCCTGAACTTACAATAGAAAGATTGGAATTTGACTGTATCCACAGAGCATTGATGAGAGGGACACTCAACAGCCCTCATCAGGACATTATCAAATAAGATGCCATTGCTATAAAACTAAAGACTCCCAAAAGCAGCCCACAAAAAAAAAAACACTTAAATTCCTGGGCCACCAGTACCAACTGTTTGCTGATCACTCTCTTACCACCAAAGCCAAACAAAAGGATTTAAAATTACGCTTTAAAATACTACAGAAGCACAAAATAAAGTATAGATGGCGCTTATCCTCTTATTTTACAGTTCATCAATCAAGGTTAATTGTGCTCTTTAAATAGTGTTAAAGCGGAGTTCCACTCAAAAGTTGAACTTCCACTTATCTGTCTCCTCACCCCCTCCGGTGCCACATTTGGCACCTTTCGGAGGGGGGGGGAGCGGGTACCTGTTTTTGACTGGTACCCTGTCCCCACTTCCGTGCCTCACCGCCGAGGTACATCAGAAGTTCAGTCCCCTCCTCCCTCTTCTTTCTGTCCAGTAACCAAGCTCAGCGAGTTTCGCTCAACTACGTATTATATTATCTATTGGACTAATAATAAAACGGGGTTACACTATTATCTATCTCTGTGTTCCTTACGTATACATGAACTCTGATTACGGGAAGACAAATAGGGTGTAATTGTGGATGGAGCACCCATTCATTTTTAAAGCGATATAGGTCCTGGTGACCTGAATCCTTCTGGTGAGCATATATCATTTTCCATCTACCCCCACAGGGTGAAAAGTGTTCCATAACTTCTCCACACGGTGTGGGTGCTTTGGCAATCATCCATCATCATCACTAACTATCAGACTTTAGGCACCTAAACTTACTATGTTCTTTTAGTTGGACTGTTCTATTCATGCACTAAGCACTTTTTGTATCTTTTTGGGAGCAATATATCACACATAAGTCTTGTGTAGATTTTTATTTAATTTATTAGGTACACTTATTTATTGACATCAATTGTGGTATGTGTTATTAATTAGACATATTTATAACTCATATTTATTTATCATTAGGCTGTTAGTGATTTTCAGCACAGATTTAGTTTTTTAACAGCTCCTCCTTCTACCACATATTGTTCACTCATTCATGCATGTGATCATTCACATTTAAAGGGGTAGCACTTTATATTGTGTATTGCATTGTATTGCATTTTGTTGGGTTTTGGCACCTTCACAATATTACATAGTTAGTCAGGATGAAAAAAGACACAAGTACATCTAGTTCAACCAATAAATCTGAAAAAAATCATACAATCCCATATACATAGTCCTATACCCACAGTTGATCCAGGGGAAGGCAACAAATCCCATCAAAACATCATCCAATTTGCTCCAGCGGGGGAAAAAAATCCTTCCTGATCCAGGCCTTCTAAAACAATCTAATGAGCTGGACAGAACCAGCTTTTAAAGGACATCTATTCCACATTTTTACAGCTCTTACTCTGAAGAAGCCTTTCCATATTTAGAGGGTAAATCTATTTTCCTCCAGACATAAAGAGTTCCCCTTGTCCTCTTGTTCTCTGTGATGACCTTAAAGTGAAGCAAAGTAAAACTCCTCCATGCCTTTTAGTTTGGTTGCCCTTCTCTGGACTTTCTTCAGTTCTCTGATATAAATGGTGCCCAAAACTTAACTGCATATTCCAGACAAGGTCTTACTAATGATTTGTACAGGGGCAAAATGATATCTTTCTCTCTGGAGTCCATAATTATGTTAATACAATAAAGGACTTTGCTCGCTTTGGAAACCGCAGCATGCTATTATTAAGCCTATTATCTACCAAAACCCCCAAGTCCTTCTTCACCATTGATTTCCCCAGTTGTACTCCCCTTAGTATGTATGATGCATGCATATTCTTAGCCCCAAGTGCATAAATTTACATTTATCAACATTAAACCTCATTTGCCACATAGTTGCCCAATAAACAGTGCATTGAGGTGGGCTTGTAAGTT
Source organism: Pelophylax lessonae (assembly GCF_965119305.1). NCBI lineage: Eukaryota > Metazoa > Chordata > Amphibia > Anura > Ranidae > Pelophylax > Pelophylax lessonae. Next base: position 129,750,722 of record NC_138775.1, on the reverse strand, counting down.
GGAGACATTCTGTAAGGACGTTCTTCCACTGCATAGCTTGGTGTCATCTGAAAAGACTGAAATGGTATTTTTAATCCCTAAATCATTTCTAAATATAATAAAAAGTAAGGGTCCCAACACTGAACCTTGGGGTACACCACTGATACCCTGAGACCATTCAGAGTAAGAATTATTAACAACTACTCTCTGAATTCGGTCTTTTAGCTGGTTTTCTATCCATTTGCAAACTGATTTTTCCAGGCCTGTAGCCTGTACCTTACACATTAGCCGTGTGTGGGGAACTGTGTCAAACGCTTTTGCAAAATCCAAATATACCATGTCTAAAGCCACCCCTCTGTCCAAGGTTTTACTTACCTCCTCATACAAATAATTCAGATTTGTTTAACAACTTCTGTCTTTCATGAATCCATGCTGTCTGTTGCCTAAAATATTTTTTTCCAGCAAAAACTCATCTATGTGATCTTTTTATGAAACTCTCCAGTATCTTCCCAATTATAGAAGTTAAACTGACAGGTTTATAGTTACTTGGCAAAGACTTTGATCCCTTTTTAAATACGCCAATCCAGTGGTACTATTCCAGTCATTAAAGAGTCTCTAAAAATTAGAAACAATGGCTTTGAAATGACAGAGCTCAATTCTTTTATGATCTGTGGGTGTATGCTATCTGGTCCAGGTGCTTTATCCACCTTTTTTCTGACTAAATATTTCTGGACCATATCACTTTCGAGCCATTGTGGATCATTTGGGGCTGTGTCAATACCATCCTCATTATGGACATGAGCCCCCCCCCCCCCCCCCCCATGCTCCTTTGTATACACAGAGCTGCAGAAAGTATTTCATAAATGTGCCTTCTCTTTGTCCCCAGTCATCCACTCTAGATTATTTGTTTAAAGGACCTACATGCACAGACCTGACCTTTGTACTATTAATATACTTAAATCATTTCTTGGGGTTTGTCCTACTATCTTTTAAATGATAATAGTTTTCCTTCCTTTTTTTTACATTTTTTAAAAGCTCTTTTCTTATTATTTATAGCTTTTTTTAACTTTGGCCGTGAGTCCCATAGGTTTTATTTTTAGCCTTTTAAAATTATTGACCATTGGAATATACTTTGCAGTGAGTTCACATACAGTCTTTTTGAAGAATTTTAATTTCTGTTCTGTGTTCATTGATGCCAATATTCCATCTTAGTCTAAGTCTTGGAGAGCAGTCTTCATCCTTTCAAAGATTTGCTCTCCTAAGGTTAAGTGTACCCTAAGATACAAGTCAGATTTCAGGCATCCCCTGCAATATAAATGTCATTTTTGGTGGTATACTCCCAATAGGAAATCATATCTAAAGGGATGCAGGCCTAGCAGCTTTTCTCATTAGTGCCCTGCAGTCGTAGCAACTGATTGATAGTTATGAAACCACTCCCATTAGATTCACATACCCACATGGACACACAGTGATTTCTGCAACAAAGTTTGGTAAAATCCTTGTAATATATATAGATCACCCAGAGAGGAATGTTTTTTTTTTCTCAACAAAAGTGGATTTACGCTTTAACAATCCCTATATTACATCATAGCAAGGATCTCTTTAGACTGCTGGAAGATTGAACAGCTCCTTTACGGGACATGACCCTGCTGTCTCCTTAGATTGGGATGTAGAGTACATAGAGAGCTGTCAGTGCTGATAACCACAGAAGATCTCTATGCTATATAAATTTGTTTTCTTACCTCTGCCCCGTCATCAAGCTATGTGCTCTTGAGCCAGTATGCATCCAAGACACACATAGTGTGGTCAGACCACTCCCCCTTGTCCCACTTCATAGGCTTTGACTGACAGCAGCAGCAGCCTATAGCTCCCAATGTTCCCAATGTGTCTTGTGGGAAGAGGAAGAGAGAGAAGCAGTTCTGCAGATGGGTACAGCTCTGGATCGAGAGAGCAGTCATGTAATTCTTTAGGAAGGCAGGAACAAGTAGTGGGAAATTTTTTACCCTAATACAGGGAATTCATTAGGACAAAAAAAAAAAAAAAAATACTTTAGGATATCTAAGCAGGGTAATATAGTGTCATTCTACTATTTGAGAGTCACATATTATAGGAGGAAAACTATACCATAACTTAAAAATCAAACATTTCATTACTTCTGTCATACAAAAGTCAACCACCAAGTGTACACTTACTATCTTTGAACAAAAATGCAAAAAAAGCAGATCAACATACCCAAGGTATGATATCCTATTTATACTCCCAATTACTTTATTCCCTCTTAGATATACAAGGCAATTCCCTCTTATCTTGCTACATGCTGTAGAGGGGGCTCCTTACATAGTTACATAGTAGTCAAGGTTGAATAAAGACAATAGTTCATACAGTTCAACCTGTGTAGGTGTGCGTGGACGTATTTATATCCCATACCCCTGAATTTTTTGATCTATGATGTACTTCCAAGAGTCTTAAAAGTAGCCATACTCCCCGCAGTTACCACCATTTTTGGAAGAGAGTTCCACAATCGTATTGCCCTTTCTGTAAAAAAGCCCTTGAGTAGCCTGAGGTTAAATTGCTTCTCCTATAATCGCATTGTGTGGCCACTTGTCCTCTTACATTCCTTGCGACTGAATAGTTTTTTTTATGTGCTGAGATCACCATTGAGGTATTTGTAAATCGCTATCATGTCCCCTCTCAGGAGTCTCTTCTCCAGGGAGAATAAATCAAGCGCTTGTAAACGCTCCTCATAATTAAGGCCCTGCAAACCCCTAATCGGTTTAGTTGCCCTTCTCTGGAATCCCTCCAGTTCCAACATATCCTTTCTGAGGATTGGCGACCAGAACTGGACAGAATACTCCAGATGTAGTCAGACCATAGTTTTATAAAGTGGTAGGATTATAGCTTTATCTCTGAAATAAATCCCCTTCCTTATGCATGCTAATATTCTGCCGGCTTTGGCAGCTGCAGCTTGACATTGCATGCTATTGCTTAGTCTATCTTCTACTAAGACTTCCAGATCTTTCTCCATTCCTGATTCCCCCAGAGCCCCCCCCCCCCAAAGCTTATTTTGAGTTTATGGTTGTTAGTCCCCAAGTGCATACATTTCTCCACATTAAACCTCATTTGCTATGTAGTTGCCCACTCCGTTATTTTGTTCAGGCCATTCTGTAAGATTTCTATATATATATATATATATATATATGTATATATATACCGTATTTTCCGGCGTATAAGACGACCCCCCTATTACATGATCTACCGGTAATACTTATACTTAGGTTACCTTGGAGATATTATACTCGGCGTATAAGACGACCTCCCATTTTTGCGGGATTTTTTTGAGGCTCAAAAGTAGTCTTATACGCCAGAAAATACAGTATATTTTTTTTTAAAGCCTGTGGTGTGTGAACACACTCAAAAGACTTACACCCGTTGCATAAAAAGTGCACACACGCAAATGTAAAGAACACAAAAACTGCACATGGTGTGCGAAATGGTCTGGCCTCCGAAGAGGTTGGACCCTGCCCTTGATCCCCGGGGCGCAAGACTCCTGACAGGGACTGAGGTACTTCCAATGGTCTGCCTGGCCGAAACCAGGCAAAAACCCGTTCTCTAGGGGGACTGCCGAAACAGCCCTCCTCAAGTACTAGGTGGGGCTCCCCCCAAAGGGAGACCCCATGAGAAAGGGCGAACTAAGCCAGAAGGCCATATCCACCCCCTCCCAAGACGTTCAAGGCAGGCCCAAATACCCACACCGTACTTGTCGTGCAGGAAGAAAAAGGTGAAAGTGAAGTGACACACAACAAAGAAAACCACACACAAACAAAAAAGGTGGGGGAAGGGAAGTGGAGAAATGCTTTAGGTGCCAATGTGAAGTACAAAGGCAGGCCTTTCGGCTGGAATAAAAAATTCCTCTGGTCTAAGCCAAAAGGCCTGGCCCAAGAGGCAGGTGTGGAAAAAGTGTGTATGGTGCAGTGATCAAGGTGCCGAAAAACTCAAGGCGAGCTGCCCCTCACCAGTGAGAATTAAGGCACCCCTGGGCTGCCACCCCAGGGGCACGTACACCATGGGCTTTTTTGGTCCCGGCCAGACCCAGTGTAGCCCTTACCTACCAGGAGGCTTGGAACGTAGACAGCTTAGGGAGATCCTGCCTTCAACTGGGGAAAAAGGCCCTTTGTAGGCCAGACTCAACCCAGCAGGAAAAGGCCCTCCCTCCGCCATCCATATTCCTTACCAATTACATCCAGGAGCAGTACTAACCAGTAAGGCTGCACCAGCTTTCTTGCTCCTTTCAAACTGATAGGGGCGGATCCCATTCAAATCAGAAGGCAACGGACCCATCCGGCTTTCTCTGACAGTTCCTACTTCCCAGTCCCCCAGGTTCATTTCAGCCCCTGCCGATACTAAATATTGAGGTCCATACCAACTGATAAGAACAGATATTACACTTGATCTTAGCCAAAAGGCTGAGAGGCAATTCTGTAAGATTTCTATATTTTTTTTTTTTTTTTTAAAGCCCGTGGTGTGTGAAACACACTCAAAAGACTTAACACCCGGTGCATAAAAAAGTGCACACACGCAAACGTGAGACACACAAAAAGTGCACAAGGCATACACACATGGCCCTCCTCCAAAGAGGAAGGGCCCTGACCCTGATCCCCCGGGGCGCGAAGCTCCTGACAGGGACTGAGGTACTCACTTAGGTCCACCCAGCCGAAGCCGGGCAGACCCCATTCTTCAGGGGGACTGCCGAAACAGCCCACCCCGAGTACTAGGTAGGGCTCCCCCGAAGGGAGACCCCATGGGAGAGGGCGAACTAAGCCAAAAGGCCATATCCACCCCCTCCCAAGACTTTCAGGGCAGGCCCGAGGACCTACGCCATCCAAGTCGTGCAAGTGCTCAACCAAAAGGGACAAACGTGACACACAACAAAGAAAAAACAGAGTGGGGAAAAGGGAAGTGGAGAAGTGCAGGGTAGTGCCAAAGTGCAAAACCTTGGCAGGCCCCCCGGCCAGGAATAAAAAATTCCTCTGGTGTTGGCCAAAAGGCCCACCCCAAGAGGCAGGTGCTTGAAAAAGTGTGATGGTGCAGTGACCAAGGTGCCACAAAAACTCAGGTGAGCTGCCCCTCACCAGTGAGATTGAGGCACCCCTGGGATGCCACCCCAGGGGCACATACACCACGGGCTTTTTCGGTCTCAGCCCCCGGCCAGACCCCGTGTAGCCCTATCCCATCAGGAGGCATCAGAATTTTAGACAGCTTAGGGAGAACCTGCCTTCAACTAGGGACAAGCCTTTTGCAAGGCCAGATTCAACCCAGGAGGAAAGGTTCCCCCACCACCATCCGCCATTCCTTACCAATCACATCCAGGAGCAGTACTAACCGGAAAATTGGCGAAACCGGCTTTCCCGCTCCCTTCAAACTGACAGGGGCGGACCCATTCAAATCAGGAAGGCAATGGAACCATCCGGCTTTCTCTGGTTTGGCCTACTCCGGTCCTCCAGTTACGCCCAGAGCGCCCCGGTTAACTTCGGCCACCACCGATACTAACCTTCCGGTTCCATACCAACACTGATAAGAACAGATACTACACTTGATCTTAGCCAAAAGGCCGAGAAGCGATAGGAACATCGCTGGAACATCGCTGTCCCAGTTGGTTGGCTGAAGAAAACAATCTCCCCTAAGGATGATATGAGCTTTTGCTCTACACAAGCCTATTTCCTCTGATTTCTAGTAAGCTCATGAATATGCTAATTTAACCGGAGCACTGTGGTGAAGCCAGTATTGCTGAAAATCATTATTCACCTTTCTTTTCTACTATTCACCATCTTGGGACTCTCAACTACAAGGGACTTTCACTCAATTGAGTTATTTGTTCAATATTTCACTATTTTTTGTTACAACCTTTGTGATTTATTCACTATATTTGTTTTTTTTGTGACCTGTATCTATTGCATGCAAATTATTGGGGTAATTCACACTTCATTGAAGAGAGATTTCACTTCAATATTTATTATTTGCTCACTTTTTTAGATTTATCTGTGAATATTTGTGGTTATTGTCCATGATTGATTATTTTTTGGGACATTTGGTTGTTCCACTTCAAATTAGCGCAGCTTTTTCTTTTTCTCTGCTTATTTATGTGTTATCTGCAAAAACTGAGATTGAGCTAATGATCCCGTCCTTATGAATAAATTGAACAAAATTGGTCCCAGGGCTGAGCCTTGGGGAACCCCACTTACCACTCCAGACCAGTCTGAGTATGCGTTTTTTAACACCATCCTTTGGACACGCCCCTTTAACCAGTTTTCTATCCAAGAAGAAACCTTTAGTCAATGCCTGCAGACCTTAGTTTGTAAATTAAGCATTTGTGGGGAACTGTATCAAATGCCTTAGCAAAATCCAGATACATCACATCCACAGCTCTCCCCCTATCTAGATCACAGCTCACCTCCTCGTAGAAAGTTAACAGATCGGTTTGACAAGAATGTCCTTTTGTAAACCCGTGCAGATTACTGTTGATGATACTGTTGACTTTAGCAAATTCTTGAATATAGTCGCTTATCATCCCTTACAGTAATTGACATACTATTGATGTCAGGTTGAGCAGCCTATACTTTCCTGGGATATGCCTCTGCCCTTTTTTCAATAGTGGTATCACGTTAGCTTTCCTCCAGTCACCTGGTGCAGTTCCTGTCAAAATACTATCTGCAAAGATCAGGAACAGTGGTCTAGACAGGGCATCTTCAGACTTATTTGGTGGAATTGCCATGTGGCAAACTTTTGGACAGGGGTATACCAAGCAGTTGGCAGAGGCCTTTGGCAGACAACTCCCTATGTATACACTGAAAGTTTTTAGGAAACCTAACAACTGCCATAACAGCTGATTTTAGTTAGGAACCCACATTTTCACAATGGACAAGAGGACTGTTACTAAAGCATCCAAATGCTAAAGAAATGTAAAGATACCTGAAATTATGTAGAATTTCTGACCAGAGTCTTTCTAACCATGCTCTTACAGCATTATAAGAGGAATTACTTGAAAAGTTCCAACAAATCTGGATGCCAAGGCTAGAATATTTATTACCTCCCTTTTCATTTACAACTTGCTTACCATTTAAGGTATGTACATATGTTCCAGCAACAATGAATGTCGTTACAGTGTATTTGTGACTGGAGGACCCTGACTCATTTCCTAAGTTCTGTTAATGCCCTCTTTTTAAGCAGCTACGCAATTTGTGTGACATGAATATCTACCACTAAGGGAACATGCATGATACAGTGGGGTTGATTTGCTAAAACTGGAGAGTGCAAAATCTGGTGCAGCCCTGCAGGGTAGCCAATCAGCTTCTAACTTCAGCTTTCTGAGTTAAAAGATAAGTATGGCTTAAAAAAAAAAATCATACTCACCTAGATGGGTGCAGCGGTGATCCCAGCTGCCGCTGTCCCCTGGCGCCTTTAAGAACAAGAAATGAGCAACCAAAATGCTAATCTCTAAGTTCTCAGACTCAGAGAGCTGGTGACTGTTAGTTACTGGCTCTCAGCTCCCCCCCCCCCAGTACTCACTAGAGTGCCAGGTTGTGGAGGAGGTAGGAGCAGCTGGCTCAGTCTCCCAGGGGCTTGCTGAGTGGCTGATGCAGGTGCAGATCAGGTATCTGGGTGGATCCCGCCAGTAAAGCTTTGGCTATAATTCTCCTTTAAGCTTTGAAACAAAAAAAATGAAAGCTGATGGTTTCTATACAGAGCTGCACCAGATTTTGCACTCTCTAGTTTTAGTAAATCAACTTCAATGTCTATCATCGTCACTGTCTGACACCTGTATTACCTGTAATGTTCTTCATACTAAATCATGTTTTGTAAACTTGAATACTTTTTAACCATTTGCTGACCACCGCAAGTACATATACTGTGGCGGTCAGCCCCCTGCAGGCAAAGTGACGTATGGGTACGTCGCTCGCCCGCGAGCCAAAAGGGGGCGAGTACGCACCGCCAGAGGCGCGCTCCAGCCCCTGCTCGTTCACGGGCATCCCCGCGCGAGTGACTGGCGGTTCCGATGTCAGCCGGTCACTCGCGATCTCCCGCTGGAGACAGAGAGAGGCAGGCGACTGATGTAAACAAAGCCGCCTGTCATTCTCCCTGATGTAACAGCAGAGATCATACGATCCTGCTATGTAGGATCGTATGTCTCTGTGGTTACATCAAAAGCCACACCCCTTTACAGTTAGAAGCACGCCCCTAGGGAAAAACGTAACCCCTTGCTTGCTAATAAAGTTAACCCCTTCCCTGCCAGTGTAATTTTTACAGTAACAGTACATATGTTAAACACTGATTACTGTAGTAATGTCACTGATACCCCCAAAAGTGTCAAAAATGTCAGTCAAGGGTCCGATCTGCCCGCTGTAATGTCGCAGTCCCGCAAAAGAAATTGCAGATCGCCGACATTACTAGTTAAAAAAAAAAACAATAAAAATTACATAAATCTTTCCCGTAGTTAGTAAATGCAATAACTTTTACGCAAACCAATCAAAATATGCTTATTTTTTGTTTTTTTTTTTTACCAAAAATATGTAGCAGAAAACACTCAATTGGCCTAAAATGTTAAAAAATTTAGATTTTTACATTTGTTTTGGGGGAATTTCATATAAAAAATTCTGAAAAATATTGTTATTTTTTCAAAATTGTCGCTCTTTTTTTGTTTATAGCGCAAAAAGTAAAAATCGCACAGGTGATCAAATACCACCAAAAGAAAGCTCTGTTTGTGGGAAAAAAAGGATGTCAATTTCATTTGGGTACAGCGCCGCATGACCGTGAAATTGTCTGTTAAATTCACGCAGTCAATTATATATATAATAAATAAACATAATAAATTCATGGGTCTGCTATGGTGCTGGTAAGGTGGGAAATTTAAACAGAGCGCAGCAAACAAAATTAAACAGAAAGGTCATCATTCTCTCTCATCATCCCCAGTAATGTACTTGACTGGTAAAAATTTAATTATGCAGCAGGACAATGATCCAGAAGTAAAGTTTTATTAATAGAACATTTTTTTTTTAAATGAAAATGCTCCAGTAATGTAACTATAAACTCTAATTGTTTTAACACTAGCTTGGTGAATTAAAATATAATTTGCTATAAATACATTAAAATTTCTGGGTGACGCTAAATTTCAAATGGCTGTGTAGAGCACTATAAGTTGGCTAAGATGCTAAGCAGAGACTGCTTGCTTAACCCCCCCCCCCCCCCTTTACTCCGATGGAATCTTCCAAATAAGTTATAATTTCTATGAGTGATTGACATGAGTCATCCAATTCAACTTCTGTATGGAAGTGGCTAAGAGCTACAGAACATTTGATGATAATCCAGATTTACCTGACACAAAATAAACCTTTTTATGCATGTCATTTTTTTACTAACAATAACAAGGAAAGAAAATATGTGCAAAACCATTTTACATTAACTTTAAGGAGTATATTTAGCAATGTCTCCTGGAAACAACAATTTATTTTGCAGAAGACGAAATCAGTAGGGAAGTGCATTGACTAGAAGTTCAATAAAGTATATCAATACACGATAGGCGTATCAACTGCTCATTTAAAAAACACTGACTTAAGAACAAATAGAGTACTAAATAATTGCATAGAATTTCACTCCAAGAAAGAAAAGGACTGATAACTTGATGTCTAATCTAATAGCTGAATCTTTTTTTTTTTTTTTTTTTTTTTTTTAAACCGCTGTATTGCAATCTTTGCTTTGCACATCTTTAGCTAAGGACAAAACAAATGACATACTTAAAAATAATTTCATTGAATCGTATTCTCAAACACAATGCACTAGAAAAAAATCATTTATTTTCAGTCAAAAGAAGCCTTTGAGATTAAATTACTTCCTTACAATTTCACTGTATTCATTTTCCCACAATCAGCAAAATATGCCCAAGGGATTTCTTTGTATCTCTGAAACCCTGGAGCTCAAGTATGGACAATGCAAGTTCCATGTTGCTTCTATATTGCCGATAAACATTTCTGGATTGGATTTCAGCAGTTTTGTAGACTGTTGCTTGTGATTTTCCCTCTGGGAATTTTGTTTGCATTAGAAAATAATCTGAACATTTTACACCTAACCTACAAATTGGGATGACTTTACATCACTTGACGTACTTCCAAAATGAGCATACATTTTTGTCACTCACAACAGTTTTAGAGACATATTTCGGGTCTGTGAGTATTAAGAGGCATTAGTAGAAACTGATGGCTGACCGCACTCAGAGAAAAAATGATCACCTGTGTTACAAAAAAAATTCCATTTCCCTAGAATAAATCTGTCACCTAGTGTATCTGCCAACTATCCCTCCTATTGTTTTAACAGGCAAAAGCAAGCACCTACATGTGTGCATGTTTATATCATGAGCTTAAAAAAAATGCATTTAATTTCTATAGCTAGATTCAGTCTGGTTGCTGTCAGTAATTTTTTTTTTTGTTATCAGTAAAATTAAAAAAATAGTTTCCCCTCTATGGGGTGAACTGGAACCCTGTTGTAAGATTTTTGTTTATGGAAAAAACACTATTAAAACCTGTGCATGAGAATGTATATTTCTACAAGAATATAAAACTATTTGTAGAATATAGGTATCTGTTTAGGGTTACATTTAACTAAAGCTGGGTGTTAAAATCTAGTTAATTGGGTAGTAGAAACATTTTTGCAAAAAGAAAGGTTGAAATCAATGAAAAAAGTAGTCAAAAGAAGAAACTTGAAAGTGTTCCCTCTAAAAGGTATTATTGTTCAAGTAACAGTGAATCTGTTACCATAAACGTGTTTAATGACATCAAAAAGGCCACATCATCAGGGTAGGTGAACAGAACACTATTGGGAATGCAGAGCTTGTGTGCACTGCCGTGGCCTGGAGCATTCTTAAATAATTGGAATTAGGCAGGATGACAATGCTACTTCTAATTGTGAAGTAGAGGCTAAAGCTGGCCATGGATGAGTAGAAAAATGAATACAATTAAAAAAAATAAAAATAAAAAGAAACATTTCCAGTGAATTAAAATATCTTTCTGATTATTTTCAACATTAACCAGTTCTGGACCGGAAGGATTTTGCCCCCTTAATGACCAAGCCATTTTTGCGATTCAGCACTGCGTTACTTTAACAGACAATTGCGCGGTCGTGCGACGCTGTACCCAAATAAAATTAATATCCTTTTTTTCCACAAATAGAGCTTTCTTTGGTGGTATTTGATCACCTGTGCAATTTTTATTTTTTGCGCTGTAAACAAAAAAAGAGCGACAATTCTGGGAAAAAAAACAATGTTTTTCACTTTCTGCTACATAACTTCCCCCCCAAAAAAATTAAAAAATCTATTTTTTTCATCCTTTTAGGCCAATTTGTATTCTGCTACATATTTTTGGTAAAAAAAAAATATCCCAGTAAGTGTATTTTGTTTGGTTTGTGCAAAGGTTATCTCGTGTACAAACTAGGTGAAAGATTTATGTCATTTTAATTTTTTTTATTTTTTTTTTACTAGTAATGGTGGCGATCTGCGATTTATAGTGGGACTGCAACATTGCAGCGGACAGATCGGACCCTAAACTGACATTTTTGACACTTTTGGGAGGACCAGTGACATTACTACAGTAATCAGTGCTAAAAATATGCACTATTACTGTACTAATGACACTGGTGGGGAAGGGGTTAACCTAGGGGTGATCAAAGGGTTAATTGTGAGCCTAGGGGAGTGTTTTCTGACTGTGGGGGGAGGGACTTATATAGGAGGATCACAGGCGCTCTGAGATCATTTCAGAGAAAACAATGGCCAGCTGTGTTTACAACAGCTGACCAGTGTTCTCTCTCAGCGGGGAGCAATCGCAGGTGTCTGGCGGCAATCGGTGCCACTGGTCCCGCTGGAACTGGCCGCTGTCGCCATCTTTAACTACCAGTAAAAAACATGGTTGTTAAGGGGCGGTCGGCTGCCGCCTCCCTAACAACCAATGAGTCATCAGCTGTCAGCGGGGTTAATTAAGGAAAAAACGGCATTGGGTCATCCCCAATCCATACCAGGTCCTTCGTATTGGATATGGATTTTCAGGGGAACTCCCATGCAAAAATGTAAAACAACCCCCCCCCCCCCCCCAGTCATTCACCAAGAAAAAAGCGTAGTGTATTGATAAGACAGAAGGCAGTTTTTGACAAGTCCTTTATTTAAAAAATAAATAAATTAAAAAATGTCCCCCCCAGAGTAGATCCATTGCCAGTCACAATGCCCACCGCCACCGTCAAACCAAAAAAAGAAGAATCCCTCAAAAAAACCCACTCCACTTCCGGACGAAGGCTCCCAGTGTCTGCCTGCTCCACTGTCTGACAGTTTCGATAAGCCCCTTGCCAGCAGACCCCCACAACCCCCAGTCAGGGTTGTGGAGAAGAGGCCCTTGTCCCCAGCAACATGGGGACAAGGTGCATTGGGGGGCAGGGCCCCTTCTTAGCCAAAGCACCCCCTGTCAGGGTGCCAGGAAACCAGACCACATGGGGATGCAGGTAAAATAAAGCAGTTTATTGGAGCAAACAACAATAAACACACGGCAAGAGTGAGGTAGGGAAAGCAGGAAACATCCAGGGTCAAGTCCAGAAGTGGGTAGCATCCAAGATGGGGTCATGTCCAGTAGCGGGTAGTCTACCGATGCCTGAGTCTGATTCCTGATGCCTGAGCCTGGTATCAATGAAAATCACCTTGATACCCCCCCATGTTGAGGGCATGTGGCCAGGTATGGTTCAAGAGGGGAGGTTGAACGAGCTTTCCTGACCTGCCAGACTGCATGCTCGGATAAGGATCTGGTATGGATTTTGGGAGGGACCCCACGCCAGACCCACCATTTTTTTTTACATGGACTTATTAGCTGTTGAGGGTAAAGCGGTCACCCGTTCCTTAACAACTATGACAGTTAGTGGTTGTTAAAGACACCGGCGGCTGCCCACTCCTTAACAACCAGCTATTTACAGCCTGTGGATGCCGACTACTGGCAGCAGTAAATCACTGCAGGCTTTTACTACTATAATACCCAATGACTTTATAAAATTAGTGAATGCCAAAAACTTTTTTAAAACGCTGTGCGGTATCTTACACTTAGATGTTGTAAGATACAACTTTGTGAAAGGAGCTCTCTGCAAGAGATTTCCAAAAATGTATTTGCTTATAAAAACTGTGTATTGTGAGACATAATACCAAACAAACTGAAAAATATATTGTGGAAATACATTTACATTAACTTGAGTCTCTATGCTTTTTTCTGCCTTAATCTCCTAGAGTCCTAGAGTTATTTTTATGTTTCAGAGATTTCTTGGTTGCACACCTTATACCAGCCTTTCTCAACTTTTACAACACAGGGGAACCCTTGAAATAAATTTCTGGTTTCGGGGAACCCCTGCTAAAAATTTTAAATCTACAACTCATGACGCATCAGTCGGAAAGAATACTCCTTACTCTTGTCATCATTGGAAGGAATTACCCCCTTACAGATGGCTAAAAGGAACATTAGTGTCATTGGAAATTATCTGAGAGGCAGAAATTGTCCATTGCTCAAGGAACCCCTAGCATACTCAGGAGGAACCCCAGGATTCCACAGAACCCTGGTTGAGAAACCCTGCCTTATACCTTTCAGCATTTGTAGTCTACCCTATTGTATTATATATCTTTATTTGGAACACATAGTGCTTAATTTGGCTATCAGACTTGAATCATTTTGTTTCCTAGGTTTTTTAGAAGAAATATTACAAAATAAATTTTTCCTGTACTATTTCTTTCAAACACATTTACTCAGTTTGTGTAGCCCACCCAGATATCTACCCCAAAATGAAAGCCTCAAAGACTGTTGATTAAAATGATATCACATTCCCATGTTCATAAGTATTCAAAGCCTTTTCCATGACATTAATAAATGAGCTCAGGTGCATCCTGCTTCCACTGATCATCCTTGAGATGCTTCTACAACTTGATTGGAGTCCACCTGTGGTAAATTCAGTTGACTGGACATGATTTGGAAAGGCACAATCCTGTCTATATAAGGTCCCAAAGTTAACAGTGCATGTCAGAGCACAATCCAAGCCATGAAGTCAGAAGAATTGTCTGTAGACCTCCAAGACAGGATTGTATCGAGGCACAGATCTTGGAAAGGGTACATAAAAAATTCTGCAGCATTGAAAGTCCCAATGAGCACAGTGGCCTCCATCATCTGTAAATGGAAAAAGTTTGGAACCACCAGGACTCTTCCTAGAGCAGGCCGCCTGGCTAAACTGCGCAATCTGGGGGAGAAGGGCCTTAGTCAGGGAAGTGGTGAGAGGAGAACATTCCAGAAGAACAACCATCTCTGCAGCACTCCACCAATCAGGCTCATATGGTAGAGTGACCAGGTGGAAGCCATTGCTTAGTAAATGGCATATGACAGTCCACCTGGAGTTTGCCATAAAGCACCTGAAGGACTCTCAGACCATGAGAAACAAAATTCTCTGGTCTGACTGAACTCTTTGGCCTGAATGGCAAATGTCATGTCTGGAGGAAACCAGGCATAATTCATCCCAGGCCAATACCATTCCTACAGTGAAGCATGGTGGTGGCAGCATCATGTTGTGGGGATGTTTTTTAGCGGCAGGAACTGGGAGACTAGTCAGGATCGAGGAAAAGATGAATGCAGCAATGTACAGAAACATCCTTGATTAAAACCTGCTCCAGAGCGCTCTGGACCTCAGACTGGGACAAAGGTTCACCTACCAACAGGACAATGACCCTAAACACACAGCCAAGATAACAAAAGAGTGGCTATGGGACAACTCTGTTAATGTCCTTGAGTGGCTCAGCCAGAGCCCAGACTTGAATCCAATTGAAAATCTCTGGAGAGATCAGAAAATGGCTGTGCACTGAAGCTCCCCATCCAACCTGATGAAGCTTCAGAGGTCCTGCAAAGAAAAATAGGAGAAACTGCCCAAAAAATAGGTGTGCCAAGCTTGTAGCATCATACTCAAAAAGACTTGAGGCTGTAATTGGTGCCAAAGGTGCTTCAACAAAGTATTGAGCAAAGGCTGTGAATACCTATGTACATGGGATTTTTTTTGTTTTTTAGTTTTAATAAGATTTAAAAAAAACTTCTTTCACAATGTCTTTATGGGGTATTGTTTGTAGAATTTTGAGGAAAATAATGAATGTAATCCATTTTGGAATAAGGCTGTAACGTAACAAAATGTGGAAAAAGTGAAGCGCTGTGACTACTTACTGAATGCACTGTAAATATGCATGCAGCAAACCCAGAGGTGGCAGCCCTAGATGTTACTGCTACCCCTAGCAGCCCATCTGGTAGGAGTGTTGAGGGTAATGCAGGAAGGCCTAGACATTTGGTAGTATTAGAGTTTTTTATAATCAGGAGGACTGATAGAATGAAGCAGATGTGGGTATATGGCTCTGTATATAGAGGTTTTACATTTATTTATGCATTCTTTTGTGGTTGACCTCGATCTACTTGTGTCTTTTTCAGTTTTAGTGACACATGGAGCTAATACAAAAATGTCCTTAATTGCTACCAAGGAGAGAAAGAGATAAAAAAAATATTTAAAAAAATAAATGTTTTAAAAGATTTACAAATATTTGTAGTGGATGCGTGTGTGCGTCCGCGCTCGTGTGTGTTCATGTGCATGTGAGCGTTCTTTTTGGGTTCTGTCCTTTTAATGCATGACACTTCTCTTTCACTTTCTCTCTTTGTAGTGCTTTTATTTTCCTTTGGCACTGCCAATTCTCCAAGCCCCAAGCTGCAGATTACAGATGTACATTAACAGACCTCTTGACATTGCTAACGGGAGGACTGAAGGTATCGCAGGAACATCGTCTCTATTCTGCAGCTGTAGACAAATATATCAGCTCAAAGTCAATAGCCTCTGGAGACCATCTGTACAAGCCAGACACAAAAGATCTTCAGTGTGCCTTACTAATTATATAAATGAACATAATTAGAACACTAAGGGAAATTCTACACGTAGACACAGTAGGGAAACCTATATTCAAAGTATGGTTTGGCCATACTTGTGTTACCTGGGGCTTAAAAAATGTAGTATTTTTTGCATAATGGAAATAGCAAATGCGTGTGTACACTGTGAATTTTGTACAGTAAAAATTATTATTCATTCATTGATTTATATCAAATATAAAGTGAGACTGCAGCTTCCTGTTTTAGTCAAAGAGGAGTATGCTCCAGTAATTAATTTAGCTGCAAACACCATGCACTACATTAGTACAGAGCATGTTCACTCTCCAGCATCCAATCCCCTAAAGAGAAATTCCCAACTTTGCAGCACACACAAACATTGCTTATAGAGTGATGTCCATGTCCATGTCCTTGTCCACAGATATTGTTCATTTAGCAGTGTCCATGTCCTCCCTGCAGACATTGCAACTGACCTTTCTCTCTTTGCAGGAAGAATTTACATTAAGAAATGCAGCCTTGACCAGTGTAGGATTAACAAAGTTTTAAACCCTTAAATATTTCCAGTGAAGTGACTGAAGTGATCCTCCTACATAACTTGTAACTGTGTAACTGTTTATCTGCAATCTTCTCTTCTCTACATCCATTTAAAATCCAGAATGTATGAAGCTTTGGTGAGCTGACAGAAAAAAAGAGATGCAGAGCTGAAATCACACTCTGCAGAGCTCAGTGAGAAGAGCTCTGGGAGCTGATTGGAGGTAAGGGGCGCATACCCCAACACACAGCACACAGGGACGGAGCTTATGGTGTCAATCAGCTAGGGATCCCTTCCCTGTCACCTTTTAACCCTTGGTGTCAGGAAAACTTGTCAAAAGTGACTCATACTGATAGCAGAGGAATGACGCAGCTGACAGAAATTACACTTAATGTCTTTATTGAGACAAGTACACATTATAAAGGGATATTCTTTGTTCATATTTCATGTCTGAGATTTACAACAACTACTCCTATTTATTTTCAGAAATGATGCTAGTACAGGTAGGGTAAATAATTTGTATGTATTTGTCTATAGTGCAGGACTGTGTCAGCTTCTTTATATTGTGCAGGACTGTGTATGAGCATTTTATTTGTAAGCATTCTGATTGTGTGTTAGTGTTTAATTAGCCAAAATGTTTTTTTTTTCTTACTTTTGGATAGAGTGTAAAGAGTTACAGCCCATTCAGACTGGCACGACAGGATTTTGTGGGGCGACCTGCTGTGCACCACGACCTCGGCGCGACTTGCACGGACTTCATATAATTGAAGTCAATGCAAGTCGCCTCCAGGTCGCCCCAAAGTAGTACAGGACGCTTTTTCTAAGTCGGAGCGACTTGTGTCGCTCCTATTAGAACGGGTCCTGTACTATTCAATGGCGAGCGACTGACTGCGACTTGTCAGGCGACCAAGTTGCCTGACAAGTCGCGCTAGTGTGAATGGACCCTTAGAATCGATGTGAGTTTTCATTGTCCTTCAAGGCTCCATTAGAGAATGTACCCCCCAATTCCCATCCTGCCTAAAATGGTTTATCAGACAAGAAGAGAAAATAACTCTCCAACAGCAACCCAGACAGAAAAAATTGCTTAACTTTAGTAGAGTAGGGAAAGGCTTTACCCCACTGTTACATTTTTGGTTTCTGTATGTGCCTATTGCAGATTTTTCTTCACTTCCTGTGAGGTGAAACCATTGTTAGTGGGACAGCAAATGAAGGTGAATCTCTTTAACAGAGCCCTGAATAACATAAAAAACAAGGGTTCTAATCTTTCCCCACGTTATCCAAAACTAGAAAAAAGTTATTGGCTTGGCATACACTTTAATGTAAATATGTATAACTAATAGAAACGGTCTAACTGCAAGATTGTGTTTATGTGTGTAGGTGCTTCAACACGACCTATTTCATTAGTCACAGAACACTCTCCTCCTGATCATTTCTCTGCCTTTTTCAATATAAACCCTAATATTTAACTTTTTCACTGCTGATGACATCAGGTTATATCGACATCATGCAACTGGGAGCTTTTTTACACTTTTACTCCCAGCTGCTGGCTTTTAAATACTGTAGAAGTAAGGTGTTTCTTGGTAGCCTGAACCCAGAAGCAGCCAGCTCTGATCGATCACTTCAAACACTAGCTACTCTGGCCGGGGTGGAAGCTGATCGAGTACAGAATTCTGTCTGTAAAAGTATCAATAAACATAAGATGTGTTTGGACAATGATTTTATATTTGTGGTTGATTCACAATTATGTTTGTGGTTGATTCACAAGCTAACCATTAGGGTGATCTCCAGGTTAAGTTTGAACACAGGATTGGACGAAACTTTGCTTGTTCTGGTGCTCTTTTGAATACTGGACTTTTAGCCCATTTAGCAGGAGCTGAACATCTTTTACACAGTATCGTATAAAAGTCCCTGATGACTTTCTGTTGGATGAAACATGTTGGGTGGAGCATGTTTCATTGACTGACTTAGTTGTTAAGAGTTAGACAGCAGCATACATGTGAGTGGATATAGTGAGTGTATATATGCTGGCTGGATATATGCTGGCCTTTTATATATTATACTATAAGTGCCCACCAACCTTAGCACAGTGGTTTGCCGGGGTGAATGATATCTAAGAAATGGAAGATCTTTAGTTTTTAGGGACAAAAGCTTTGAAAAGACCCAATAATGGTTTTATTGGGAGGATTTAAAATGTTTGTCTAAATATAATCAAGCGTTATGACCAATTATTACACCTTCCCATGCTCGGGAAAGTATTGTGATTGGTACTTACCGAACCACAACTGGTGTGAGGTCCTTATCATACTACCCTCTTCTCCCTGGACCAAGACTGTGTGGCTGGGAGAGGGAGAGGGAGAGGGAGAGGGAGAGGGAGAGGGAGAGGGAGAGGGAGAGGGAGAGGGAGAGGGAGAGGGAGAGGGAGAGGGAGAGGGAGAGGGAGAGGGAGAGGGAGAGGGAGAGGGAGAGCTACATTTTTCCCTCCTACATCCCCTCCATCCTTCTTCCCGTCTTCTCTACCATGAGTATCTTACCCCCCCCCCCCACCCTTACCTTATGGTACCCAATTTCCCCTGGCTACACTTCCCTCTGACCCCCAGTTAAGCCCTGGGAATTTCTCAGGGCAATTCTCTCATAAATTAAAAAAAGTATCAGAGTTTATCCGAATATCACAGGTCGATATCACCAAACAAGGTTTAATATGCTCAATATGTCTCAACAGACTTTTGTGTTTTTTGTAAATGTTTACAATTTTTTTGCTGGATTGGATATTTCCTCTTTCATAACTAAACACTGTTGAAAAAAAAACATACAATAAATGCTATGTGATGAGGCCACCTCCCACTTTTAGGTTTATGTGATGGAGCATTAAGCATTTGGGCATGGAGAAAAAAAATTGGGTAAATTCCATTAATGACTAAAGTGGATGGATGCCAGTGGATTCTCAGGCAATTCCACTTTACAGCTATCTGGGTGGAGTGGTTTACCTTTTGGGATCTCAATAATAAATACACTGAGGCCCATACAGGTAAAGTATTTGATAAGTGTGCACTTACTTATTTTGGTGATGAAGATCTCATATATGATTGACTCTACATTTAAATCTCTCTGGTGTAGATTTGAAAAGTGTTTATAATTGCATATATATATATATATATATATATATATATATATATATATATTCTTTTTGTGTATTACTTTGTGAAGCACACATGGGATTTATATTGTTTGGATTGGAACACTTGGTGCTTCATTTGGAACACAGGATGTGTGTTTTTTATGTATCACTTTGTGAAGCACACACAATATTTCTATTACATATTTTGATTGTAATACTTGGTGCTTCATTTGGAACTTTCATAATATTTGTTTTGGTTGAAACACTTGATTGTAACTCTTGGTGTTTTTCTGAGAATTTGGGGATTTTTCATAATATTATATGCTTCGATTGTATCACTTCACTTCATGTAAAATATTCAGTTTATGTGGTGGTGCTAAAAGTTTTATCTTTCAAAAACATCATATACAGTGGCTGCTTTTTCTCCTTCTATTACATATAACATATGTAACATATGGGTCTAGTATGGATTTTAAAGGGTAGCCCCATGAAAAACAAAAAAAAAAAAAAGAACATAGAGGTCCCCTTAAAAATCCACATCAGACCATTATCAAAGCATGCAGGAAAATAGGCTATAATCACATCCTCCTATACTGTACCAGTCCACATGCTTTCAACAAGGGCTCCCCCCTCCCGACAAAGCACCTTGTCCCCATGTACAAGAACAAGGGCCTCTTCCCTACAACCCTGGCCCAGAGGTTGGGGGAATCTGCAGGCAGGGGTCTTATCAGACCCTGTCACAGTCATGTTATTTAAAGGATAAGTTCACCTTTGGGAACATGTTACATGTTCCATCTGATTTTAGGGTGGAGCATGTTACATTCAGCTGCCTGCTGCTCATTTTCCTTATGGCAGCAGTACAGGGAGAAGTTCCCCGTACTAGCTGTCACTTTGTGAAAACAGTGCGGCCGTTTGGGGCTCTGTCCATATGGCCAGGGGCGGACTGACCATTGGGGATTAGGGCACTGCCCGAGGGCCCAGGGTCAGTAGGGGGCCCCATGAGAGGCTACACACTACAGAAAGAAGCCAGGACCTTCCATGCAGGCTATGTGGCTGAGCTGCAATTTGTAGGTGGGGCTTTGTGTGGCTTGAGTGTGGACACAGGGGGCCCCATGAGTTGTCAGTCCACCCCTGCATATGGCCATGTCATTCATACACAGAGCTCTGTGTATGAATGAACTACAAGTCCCGACATCCTTTGCAGCTGTCTGCTTGTAATTTTCAATGAACTACCATGGCGCTGTGAGTGCTGTGGTGGATTTTTGATTCTTTCTGTCAGAATGTATTGGCTTCCTCGTACGAGGTACAAGGAAGCAGATACACTGATAGGTCATCAGTGATCTGCTGATCGCTAGTGCATTGCTTTACAGGATCCTGCAACAAAAAATAATAAATGCAAATTTTTTTTACCTGCAAAAAAAAAAGGCATTTATTTATTTTTTTAAGTGAACTTATTCTTTAAATCTGACTAGTTCTGTTACCAGCTTTGTGGGGAAAATGAAGGTGGTACTGTGTTCAAATATGACTCCCCCCATTTTTCCCACTAATTTGGAGGTTTATCAAATCTCATTATCGTCACAATTCTTGCTTCATCTTCCACCCCGGGTAGCAAAAATGGTGGTTAAAATATAATTTGTTATTACAGGTAACAAAAAATTATCTTGTTAGCATACTTTTTATACATAAGCCTTTGAATATTATTAACTAAATGGTACTAAGGCTGGCCCTACAGGGATCGAAATTTGGCAGGTATAGCAGGGACTGGTCAAATTTTGATGGATGTATGGGAACCTTGGTTATACAGAAGACCATCTACCAATCGACTTCTTTACAATCAGCCTGTTGGGATTTTCCCAACCAATCAGTGCCGCTGGCTATAGCCAGCAGCACTGATCATTGTATAAAGTCATCATCAGAACACAATAGCAAAACAGGAGCACCCCACTCACATGGATGTCTACCTTGAATGTGTGGATGGGGGGATAGAATCCTTGGATGATTTTGATTATTGTATGGGCTGCCTTAGTAAACATGCATGGAGTTCTCAATGAAAATGGGTGTGTTTTCTCCTTATAACAGGAAAGATTTGTTAAAGGTACTACAGACCAGCAAACATCTGTTTGCTTCAAACAGCAAGTTAGTAACTCTTTTGTTTTTTTTTTGTTTTTTTTTTAATCCCTGAACTTAAGTGGGAGTATGTATCCAACAAACATTGATTGGCCTGGAAAAACCTTTAGTAGGTCACCCCCAAGATATGTGAGTGCATTATCAATGTTGGCCATAGGCTGACAGAGATTTCCTTTGACACAAAGCAAGTTACTGAATACAACTATTTTAAAAAATGACTACAGAGTACAGCATCAAGACATTGTTGACATGAGATATTTTTCAGCCTGTTTGTAGTTTGCTAGGCAGATTTATTTACATTTTATTATTATTCAGCTTACTTAATTTTTATGTCAGGGGAACACAATACACTACCTGTGAGCCAATGTTGGAATGCCTGGCGATTTAGTCTGACCCAAAGACCAAAACTTTAACATTATTACAATCTGGTTCATCAGTGCTGGTACCTAAATTAATATTAAGGCTTTGTTTTTTCTTTGTTTTTTCTACTTACCTGCTCTATGCAATGGTTTTGCACAGAGCAGCCCTAAACCTCCTCTTCTCGGGTCCCCCGATATCACTCCTGGCTCAGTCTCTTCGGTGAGTGCCCCCCTAGAAAGTCGCTTTCTATGGGGCACTCCTGTAGGCTCCCTTTTGAGCCACCCTGTCTGCATCTATTGACACAGACACTGTGACTTA
The DNA here is from genome assembly GCF_965119305.1 of Pelophylax lessonae. Classification (NCBI taxonomy): domain Eukaryota; kingdom Metazoa; phylum Chordata; class Amphibia; order Anura; family Ranidae; genus Pelophylax; species Pelophylax lessonae. The sequence continues at coordinate 129,728,335 of NC_138775.1, read as the reverse complement.
GCCCCGCCCCTTCCTTCTGTCTTGTCACAGGATTTGATTGATTGCAGCGGGAGCCAATGGTTTCCACTGCTATCAATTTATCCAGTGAGGAGGGAGAGAGGGGAGAGAGCTGCTGCTTGGGGGGGATTCTGTGACACAAAAGGTTTTTAACCTTACTGCATAGAAAACAATAAGGTAAAAAAAACCTTTAGGCTGGAAAACCCCTTTAATTCCACATTTACAGTTCAACCCCTTGTACCACAATGGGCTTGCCCTACAAAGGAAAATGTTAAAGGTGTGCAAATCTGTGCTCCCTTGAGAAACACAGGCCAGCTCCTTTCACAGACTGATTTCATATCACTAAAATCAGTTTGCTGAAAACTGTCTAGACTGTAGATGTGTAAAATGAGGATATGAGAGGGTTTGTGTTAGAGCCCAAGAGCATCCGCAACTGGATGATGAGGAACAGGGATGACATGCAAAATGTGGGATCTAGGAAAAAAAAATGATAATAGGGGCATAAAGTGTTAGCATTGCAAACCTCAGTTTGCTTAAATGTAAGTATGGTTTTATGGCATAAGTTTAATTGCTTAACGTTTCTTCACTTCTTTTAGAACAGCAAGTGTGGCTTCAAGCAATAAAACCTGTGCTTATTTACTGTACATATTGCACATATATGCCTCAGCCTTTTTCCCACAAATTACTCTAACACAAAGGTACCGTACACACACATAAACCTCAGAACAAAGGTTTATTTAAAACTTTTCAATTACACACAATATGCTTTTCTGCAAACATAATATAGACAAATAGCTAACACTTTCTCAGATCCTAAAGTGGAACTCATCCATTGTGTCCTTTTGCAGCAGAAGGCGGTGCCATCTTTGACTCTATTTAGATCTGCAGTTGCCATGATGCTGCACATGTGATGAACTATGACATCAGCCATTTAAAAGCTTGAAAGCTCATTTGAAAGATGCCAAAAGTACACGGGCAACTCTGGCACACTGGCAACAGTTATCACCAGAGGCATGCCTTGAATGTACTATACATTACTCATGCGCTAGTAGGCAGAACCTAATTTAAAACACTACAAAAAACAACATTGGTATGTTTGAAACAAGATTTATTAACATTTATTGAACATTACTAACTTAGGATTACAGCAGATAAACAGATAACCGAAAACAGATAAACCGGTGGGTTTAGTTCCACTTCATTAAAACAGTTAGGGCATATTTAGCAACCAGCAATTACTGAAGCAATGAACACCTTGTTCAGGAGTATGCACAGCATTGTATACAACGTTCATGCTATAACCATAATACCTAAACCCTGGGTAAGTGGGTTGGCAAAACAAAATTACAGCCACAGACTAATTAATGAGGAAATAATATGCAGCCATACAAAACTAAGAGGCATGTACACAAATGCCAGGAGTCTAGCTAACAAATTAAAGGAACTGGAGATACTGACACACTAGGAGGAGTTAGACTTTGTGGGAATATCTAAAATTTGGTTTGACAGTTTATATGACTGGCTGGGAACTATCCAGGGGTATTCCTTGTATCAGAGAGACAGGAACGGTAGAAGAGGGGGAGGAGTGTATTTGTACATCAAAAATGATTTACTGGTTAGCGTGAGAGATGACATTGCATAGGGGGAGATGGAGTCTCTATGAGTGGAACTTCAAAGAGAAGAAACAAGTGCTACATGCTACAGGCCCCATAACCTGAAAGATGAGAAGTTGGATCTCCTGTCATAGGTAAAAATTCCAGTGAGGCAGGACAATGTCATCAAAATAGGGGACTTTAACTATCCAGGTATGACTTGGCAGTAGGAGCAACTCACTCATTTAGGGTCTGTCATTACTTTAATGTCTTACAGGGCAACTTTATGTGCCAATTGGTGGATGCCCTGACTAAAAATGATGCAATGCTAGACCTAATAGTTACAAATGACACAGATCTGATCGCGGATGTGGAAATGAGGGACAACATGGAATCCAGAGATCACAGGATAATTACATTCAGCATAAATCAAAGGAAAAGGAGGCACAAGGGTAGTGCAAGAACACTAAATTTCAACAGAGCCAACTTTTCTAAAATGCACTCAATACTACAACATATTAAATGGGACCAAATTCTAGAAACAATTTCACTTATGAATACAGTATCATTAGTAGTAATCAGCATGGGTTTACGAAAGGCTGTTCTTGCCAAACCATCTTTTAACATTCTATAAGGAAGTGAGCTGCCATCCTGATAAGGGAAGGCCTGTAGATGTGGTGCACCTGGATTTTGCAAAAGCTTTCGACACAGTCTCCCACAAATGCTTAATTTACAAATTGAGGCCTGGAGGCACAGACTACAGGCTTTGTACATGGGTAGAATATTGGTTACAGGAGCGCATCCAAAGGGTAGGAATAAATAGTGAGTACTCAGACTGGTCTGGAGTAGTAAGTGGGGTACCCCAGGGCTCTGTCCTTTGACTAATTCTGTTTTAATTATCCATAAATGATATTGTGGATGGGATAAATAGTGCAATCTCAGGGTTTGCTGATGATACAAACAAAGCAGGGCAATAACTTCTCAGCAGGATAGTGATACTTTACAAGAAGACCTAGATATAGGGCTGGACAACTATATGGCAAATGAGGTTTAATGTTGAAAAATGTAAAGTAATGCACTTGGGGGCTAAGAATAATAATGCAAGTTACTCACTAGGGGTAGAACCTCTGGGGGAATCTAGGGTGGAAAAGGGGTCCTGGTAGATGACAGACTCAGCAATGGCATGCAATGTCAAGCTGGAGAAAGCAAAGCTAACAGAATATTAGCATGGATAAAGAAGATATTTACTCCAGGGATAAAACTATAATCCTGACACATTATAAAAACTCTAGTTCGGCCACATCTGGAGTATGGCATCCAGTTCTGGTCACCAATCCTTAGAAAGGATATGCTGGAGCTGGAGAGAGTCCAGAGAAGGGCAACACACGTTAATCAGGGGACTGGAGGACCTCAGTTATTATGAATGACATAAAACATTAAATATGCAACATGCGATATGAGAGCAATATACAAATACCTCAATGGTGATTCTAGCCTAGGGAATAAACTATTCAGTCTCAGGGAGTATAAGGAAGACACAGGGCCACTCAATGCAATTGGAGATGATGCGGTTTGGCCTTAAACTGTGTAGGGGCTTTTTCACTGTTAGGCGGTTAGGATGTGAAACTCACGTCGACAATCGGTGGAGTCAGAGGGATGTATTGATAGCTTCATAAAACTCTTAGATAGGCATCTTAGCAAGCACAATATACAGAGATATGGGATATGATTTATTTTTATTTTACATGAACACACAGGTTGAACTGGATGGACTGGTGCTGTTTTTTTTCAACCTCATCAACTATGTAACATACATCACAGCATATAGATTGCATAGGTCAGGATTATGTACCTTATAATGCAATGTATACAGTGCAGATGTCATAAGTCTGTAATGTACAACATTGCACGTAGACAGCAATGTAAAGTGCAAGCTAGTGTACCGAGTTCAGTGATCAGAGTATGTAACATACAACATAACATATAAAGTGTAGTTGTCAAGACTATGTAAACAACACAGGATATAGAGTGCAGTGGTAAGGAAAATTTAGCATACTGCCTAGCATAAACATTGCAGTGGTTAGAAGTATATACCATACCCCTTATTTTACTAGTTGTGGTGAGTACAAAAAAACAGCATTAGCAGAAGGAATGCCACAACATTGATGGTAAGTGGGAGTAAAAAAAAAAAAAAAAAAAACCCACTTGTCCCACTTTTAGGATGAATATGTTGGTAGTCAGTAAAATGAAAGCTCCTGAATTAGTGGTCAGTGGAAATAAACATGACTCAACATCAGTAAGTAGTGGGAAAAGAATTCCTTGGTATCAGTGGCTAGTGAGAATAAAAAATGCTATGGCAGCAGTTGTGCCCCATCATTGATGCTAGTTGTACTAAAAAAGCCTCAGGATTGGATTTCAGTGGTCACCTTCCTGCACATAGGATCCATATGCCATGCTGTTTCTTCAGTGGCCAGGTAACATTATTTCTGGAACTGCCAGAACTTTCCAGTCACCATAGAGGAGATAACTCAACCCTACAGTTCCTGCATAGGTACAATGGATATCTGGCAGGCTCTGAATTACAGGGGCACTGGTCAGTGTGCACCTAAGCTGACCCTTATAAAACTGCATGAGTGTGTGCAGCAGCAGTCACAAACAAATTCTATCCATAGCCACCTGGAAAAGCTGGAGGCCAGAGAATTTATTGCACCAGTAGTGACAAACTGCCTCTGCCAATAGTACCAAGGAGTAGAGAGACAGGGGAAACCGCAAGGGAAACAGGACACATAGCAAATAAAAAATAGTGGGAATGGGGTAGGCAGTGAGTGGTATCTGTTGGCAGGAGAAGAAGCTAAGGGATAAAGAAGTAGAGAGACAATGGAGAAAGGAACAGATATTGGAAATTGCTTCTACAGATTCAGAAGTAAAGCTTAGTCAAGCAGCAGAGATGTTCAGATTGGGACATACAATTGTAGGTGACAAAAGAGCAGAGGGTGAAAATTGAAGTGGAGGAGTGAGGACAAGAGTCAATGACAGAATGATGGTGCAATAAATATGGAGTAGAATGGGAATTAAAAATACAATAACCAAAAGAGAAGAGCTAGAGTGTTATAAGACACTGTGGAGTTGAGCAAAAAGTTTGGTGTAAAATTCCAGAAGAGGTTTTGGAGGTAGAGCCATGCAATGTTGGCCTATAAAAGGACATCTTGTATATATTTTGAATTAAGGGTTTATGTTTACACCAAAGCTTTTGTTCAATTGTAAATAGGTGCAATATACTGTATGTGTTTAAGCTCATCAGCGTTACAATTTAAAAACATAGCACAAACTACCTAGCCTTTATCCTTAAATCAAGGCACAGCAATGATGTGGAGGTCAGCTAGAGAAACCACTAAGTGCTGCAGGGGACCAGAAGACTGACACTTACAAAATATTGGTTTCAGAAGAAGACTTTGGGAGATATTTCCTCTTGAACAGAGCGACCTTTGGTGGCATGGGCAGCAGAAAAGGTATTTACTTTTACAGGTAACATGCTGTATGTGGTTTAATTTTTCACTTTAACGTGTATTTGTTAACCTAAAAAAAAAAAAATTGGGTCCTGTTCCCTTAGAGCATGTTATACAGCACAGTGCTTTTGCTGTGTAATTTGGCCCCCTGTATCACCTGAAATAACTGGCTGATCCTGCCTGGCTATGCCCTCGCTCTGTAAACTGACCATGGTGTATCATGGCTGCTGAGCCCTGACACCATGGTCAGTTTACGTGCCTCCGTCATCCGCAGCTCTCCTGTTCTCCTCTCCCGCCTCCCTTCCTGTCTATCGGCTCCTGTGTCAGGACCTGCCCCCCTCCCCTCTTGCTTCTGAAATAACATTTTAAATCATATATAATCATCCTTGTCTCCCAATGATAGGTGCTCCTGTGTCTGTGTTTTATAAAAAAATGCAGTATATACCTCATTTCAGAGTGCCGATAGGCGCTCACGTGACCGGTCACATTTCTTACAGTGGGTTAACAACTACTTTTATATCGAGGATGAAGACACCAATTAATAAGATGTGAAGTCAGCTGTAAATAGCCTATAATATTCTTACCATGATTTTACAGAGCAATGTTCAGGTAATGCACATTTCATGCCACGCCTATAATAAACTATCACAGCTGTTATGGCCCACCGTTCCTGATATTATTCCCATTTACTTTGTTCTTCTACATGATCTACCAGATTCCTCTGAATCAGCTTAACCTCTGTTGTACATAGTCACTTTTCACATGGGTCCACTGGGTTTCATAAGTGTTGCATTCTTAATAAACTGTGTTTTACTTATATTTGAGACCAGGTTTCTCTATATAGCTCCACTTATCTGGTCTTGCTAGCACTCCAATATACTACCAATTGATGCCCAACAACCTCAGTCTAGGAAGAGCAGCAATGGTGCTAAATATCTTCTGTTCATAACATATACTTTATTTGTATCACTATGGGATGCTAAAGCCTTTATTCTTGAAATCCTTTTATGGCCATTTCAGGTTTATGTGCTCTTCTTCTGCAATCTCTTTTGGTTGGGCTATGTTGTGCTTTAAAACTGAAGTCCAGGCAAACAGTTCAAATACATTCAGTATATATGAGCTGTTTACCAACCAAAGAACTTGTAACATCCAGGCCTTGTTCACACGAGTTGTTAAGAGGGTGGAAAAACCAGGTTGAACTGTGGTTTTAAACCCCCCGAAGACCGTCCTGAACACTGTCATCCAGCCACTCACAGCTGTACACATGCCACACATGCAAAAACTAAACAGCATCTCGTGTTCGATAGGCGTTACTGATGCTGAACACGACCAATACCAGTTTATGGAGCTGCGTTACAACCGTGTGCAATTCATCCAATTGCAGTTTGGTAGTGCTGCATTTACAGGGTAAATCAGGTAGTGAGGAGGTGACATAACACCTCACCTTTGAAAAGTGATCAACATGCAAATTGCTCTTAAAAGGGCATAATGTGTGTGAACAAGCCCTTGCAGGTCTCATCCCTCTACCCAGCTTGTGACTGATTAGTAAAAGTAGAAGCAGCACACTGATCACCTGAACTCACATTTGCTTCATCTCCTACTAACAGCATGCTCCTTGCACTGCAGCACACCTGAGTGGTTCCTTGTGCTGCTTCTCCCAGTCTGAGCTCTATTGTACAGTGAACTACAATAAACCAATCAACATCCAGGTACTTAAACTGCTTGCATTTACAAATTACAAAGATGTAATAATGACCAAAAAGATATATTATTCTGTCTTCTTTATGTCTGCATGGGGTCCAGTCTTAACAGAACTCGTTTTTTCTTGTGTGTTTTTTTAATAAGACAGGCTGAATTCTTTTTACAAATCGGGATCGCATGCGCTACTTTTGTTTAGCCATTCTTGCAGAACAGAACTGTGATCTTTCATGGCTCTCTCAAAGTCCAGGAGTGATTTGGTATTGTTGGACACGTCTGCGCTTTCTTTTTGTAGTCTTAGTAAAATCTAATACAAATGTTGTAGTGTGGTATGAAAAAAAAGAAAAAAAAAAAAAGGCCTTCGGTTGTACTACCTTCTTGTTTTCTGACTACAACCAAAGTTAGCAGATTCAGCAATGTTTTGCAAATTGACTACTAACTGAAGAATATGCAGTCTCAGAAGCTGAGTTTAGCTTGTAATGCTGTTCCTAAAAATGACAGTTTTCACAAGTTTTATATTTGCACATACAGAAAAGACCTGGAAGGTGATACTATGAGAAAGCATTCAAATGCTCCAAACATGCGTTTTATTATATCACTTTACACCAAGAATCCAGCAGTATTTATTATAGGCAGGTTGGATATACAGAAAGGATCAAATCTTTCCTTTTGGTTTATGCATAATATACAGTACAACTATAGTGCATACTGTATATCCAATGCATAGGACGAGAATTGCATTTTAATGTACAAACCCAATTCCAAAAAAGTTGGGACACTGTACAAATTGTAAAACATGAATGGACTAATTTACAAATCTCATAAACTTATATTTTATTCACAATATAATATAGATAACATATCAAATGTTGAAAGTGGGACATTTTGAAATGTCATGCCAAATATTGGCTTATTTTGGACTTCATAAGAGCTACACATTCCAAAAAAGTTGGGACAGGTAGCAATATTAGACCGAAAAAGTTAAATGTACATATAAGGAACAGCTGGAGGACCAATTTGCAACTTATTAGGTCAATTGGCGACATGATTGGGTATAAAAAGAGCCTCTCAGAGTGGCAGTGTCTCTCAGAAGTCAAGATGGGCAGAGGATCACCAATTCCCCCAATGCTATGGCGAAAAATGGTGGAGCAATATCAGAAAGGAGTTTCTCAGAGAAAAATTGCAAAGAGTTTGAAGTTATCATCATCTACAGTGCATAATATCATCCAAAGATTCAGAAAATCTGGAACAATCTCTGTGCATAAGGGTCAAGGCTGAAAAACCATACTGGATGCCCGTGACGGCACTGCATCACATACAGGAATGCTATTGTAATGGAAATCACAACATGGGCTCAGGAATACTTCCAGAAAACATTGTCGGTGAACACAATCCACTGTGGCATTCACCGTTGCCAGCTAAAACTCTATAGGCCAAAAAAGAAGCCATATCTAAACATGATCCAGAAGCGCAGGCATTTTCTCTGGGCCAAGGCTCATTTAAAATGGACTGTGGTAAAGTAGAAAACTGTTCTGTGGTCAGACGAATCAAAATTTTAAGCTCTTTTGGAAAACTGGGACGCCATGTCCTAAAGAGGACAAGGACAACCCAAGTTGTTATCAGCGCTCAGTTCAGAAGCCTGTATCTCTGATGGTATGGGGTTGCATGAGTGCGGGTGGCATGGGCAGCTTACACATCTGGAAAGGCACCATCAATGCTGAAAGGTATATCCAAGTTCTAGAACAACATATGCTCCCATCCAGACATCGTCCCTTTCAGGGAAGACCTTGCATTTTCCAACATGACAATGCCAGACCACATACTGCATCAATTACAACATCATGGATGCGTAGAAGAAGGATCCGGGTACTGAAATGGCCAGCCTGCAGTCCAGATCTTTCACCCATAGAATATATTTGGGACATCATAAAGAGGAAGATGCAACTAAGAAGACCTAAGACCTAAGTTGAGCAACTAGAAGCCTATATTAGACAAGAACTGGACAACATTCCTATTCCTAAACTTGGGCAACTTGTCTCCTCAGTCCCCAGACGTTTGCAGACTGTTATAAAAAGAAGAGGGGATGCCACACAGTGGTAAACATGGCCTTGTCCCAACTTTTTTGAGATGTGTTGATGCCATAAAATTTCAAATCGATTTATTTTTCCCTTAAAATGATACATTTCTCAGTTTAAACATTTGATATGTCATCTATGTTGTATTCTGAATAAAATATTGAAATTTGAAACATTAACATTATTGAATTCTGTTTTTATTCACAATTTGTACAGTGTCCCAACTTTTTTGGAATCAGGTTTGTATTCTAAAAATATATTTTGATAAAAAAATAAAAAATAGTCCACAAGTATATCTAAAGCCAAACTAAAATTAGTTTTTTTTTTTTTTTATTGCTTTTTGCATCCACATTGAGGAGATCCACTTTTTGTCCTAGGCACCGCTTTCAACCCTTGAAGCATTTGTTAGAAAAACCCAAAATGTTATAAATGCAAGTGGAAATATTTAACCGCTTGCCGACTGCTCACAGTATATTTACTGCGGCAGTCAGCCCCTCACAGGCAGAGCGACGTAGGCTCTGGGGAGGCGCGTTCCCGCTCCCGCGCGGTCACGGACCCCCCGTGCTTGTGACCCGGCGGACCCGATGTCCGCCGGTCACTAGGCGATCGTTGGTGGAGAGGGAGAAAGGCAGGCGGCTGATGTAAACAAGCCGCCTGTCATTCTCCCCGGTGTAGGAATCGTGATTATACGGTTCTACTATGTAGAACTGTTTATCACTGTTCCTACCCCTGAAGCCACAGCCAATCACAGTTAGAAGCACACCCCTAGGGACACACACCACCCCTCCCTCTCAAAAAAAAGTTAACCCCTTCACTGCAAGTGTATTTTTACAGTAACAGTGCATATTTATAGCACTGATTACTGTAGAAATGTCACTGGTAACCCCAAAAGTGTCAAAAATGTCAGTCAAGGGTCCGATCTGTCCGCCGCAATGTCGAAGTACCGAAAAAAAAATCGCAGATCGCCGCCATTACGCGTTAAAAAAAAGACAACAAAAATGACAAAAATCTTTCCCTTAGTTAGTAAACGCGATAACTTTTGTGCAAACCAATCAAAATACGCTTTTTGCGATTTTTTTTACCAAACATATGTAGCATAAAACAAATTGGCCGAAAATGTTAAAAAATTTAGATTTTTACATTTTTTTGGGGGGGAATTTCATATAAAAAAATGTGAAAAATATTGTTATTTTTGCAAAATTGACGCTCTTTTTTTGTTTATAGCGCATGATCAAAAAATCGCACAGGTGATCAAATACCACCAAAAGAAAGCTCTGTTTGTAGGAAAAAAGGATGTCAAATTCGATTAGGTACAGCTTTGCACGACCGCGCAATTGTCAGTTAAAGTCACGCAGTGCCGAATCGCAAAATAGGCCCTGGTCAGGAAGGGGGTAAACTCTTCCGGGGCTTAAGTGGTTAAATGGTGGATTCCTGTACCACTATCAACTAATTGAGGAATTACCTCACTTTGGAGAGATTTCATCTCACTCAGGAAGCAAAGGGATATCTTCCCAAAGGAAAAAAAAAACAAAAAACAAAAAAAAAAAACAGCTCAACCATTCCCTACCCTATCAGAAAAAAAAACAAACAAAAAAAGGTATGGCTTTAGATATACTTTAAATCGTATTGAACTTGTATAAAAAACAGATGTTTGGATAAACATAAAAAAAAAAAAAAAGAAAAAAAAAACAGTTTTGGACTGTTCACACCATTTGCACTGGGCTGCACTGCAATTTGACTTGTTTTATATGGAGTCAGTTCACACCACAGAGTTGTTGTAGAGTGAGTTAAAGAAAAATACTACATGTGATACTTTGTTTCAGCAAAGTACCGCGCCGCAATGCAAGAAATAAACCTGAATAAAATGTTGCTTGGGACAGTTTAACAAAAAAAACAGAGAGAAGTAAACAGTGCAATGCACCAGGATCAGCACTGTTCCTCCCAGGACACACCAGTGGCTGTGCGTTTATTGCAACTTGCTAGTGTGAATGGGCCCTTAAAGTGTGCCTTTCGGGAAAATAAAAAAATACATATATGAGGCAGCCTGTGCTTAACATCTGCAGTTTTTATTTTTCTGAGTCTCCCAACATAGTTTTGTTGTTTGTTAATTCTGCCAGGAACAAATTTATTTTTTATAGTTCCTGTAATAGGGTGCGCACAAGGTCACAACACTGCTGTGCATTTTCACTGCAGAATGAACAGTGCTGCCACCCTGTGGACATGGTAGACTTAGGCTGGCCATACATTACAGGCATACCCCGTTTTAAGTACACTCACTTTACATACACTCGCCAGTACAGACACAGCCTGGTCAGCTTGGCATGGCATTACTCCCAGTTTTTAACTTTGGTGTCTATGGGAAATCTTGGTCAGTTTGACATGGCACTGCTCCCAAACCATAAGTGACAGGGATACCAAACGTAGGGAGCACTGAGAGGGGACCCAGTACTACAACATATCCTATTTGTGGCCAGCCAGCTTGCCTAGGTAATCTATCATGTCATAGTCCTGGATCCCCTTAACATGCTCCCCAAGCTTGGTGTCCTTGTCAGCAGTGCCATGTCAAGCAGACCAAGATTTCCTATGGAGCTAGTGTATTTACATGCATTGAGAAATGAAAAAATGTATTGCTTCACTTTAAGTACATTTTCGTTTTACATACATGCTCTGGTCCCATTGTGTACTTAAAAGTGGGGTATGCCTGTATACAATTTTCTTTCATTTTTCTGTACAATCAATTTTCTTCAGATTTACCTTCAACTATGTAGTACAAGGCCTTCCTAATTGTATACACTTGAAATTGGTGTTTAGTTTTGACCTCATATTATATAGTTTTTGGTAAATCTAACGGGAAATTTAACATGTATGGCCAGCCTTAGACTCCAGGCACATTGAGCTTAGAAAGCTCCAGTTACCGTGGCAGAAAAACAAATGCTAATTTTGAGCGCTAGTTGTAGAGTTTTGTGCATTTTTTCTGCCAGAAAGCTCCAATCAGGAACGCAAACCAGAGGGTTTTTTTTTTTTTCCTGCCTTTAAATGCTGAGCTTAAAATGTGCCTGCAATCATCCTAATGTGCATTGACACATAGGGGTTGATTTACTAAAGGCAAATAGACTGTGCACTTTGCAAAGTGCAGTTGCGCTTTGCAAGAGCAGTTGGTCCAGAGCTTAGTAAATGAGCAGAAGTTCTGCTGACTTCCATCATCCAATCATGTGCAAGCAAAAATGTTTTTTTTTTTTCCCTTGCATGTGATTGGGTATTCTTTGTAAAGTGAAACGTTACCTGATTTACTAAGCTCTGGAGCAATTGCACTTTTAGAGAGCATCTGCATTTTGCAAAGTGCACAGTCTTTTTGCCTTTAGTAAATCAACTCCCATAGGATAACATTGAGTTGCTTCTACAGGCAGAACACAAAACTCCTGTGAAAGCAGCGATTCTTAGGCTAGTGTACATGGAGCCTTATGGGAACATTTCGTTTTAAATGGAATTTACATTAGAGATCAAAAAATGTAAGTAAATTCCAGCTACAGCCTTTTTGACTGGTATTGCAAAAAGGTTTTTCTTTTCCTTTTGGAAACCAAATAAAAAAAATAAATAAAAGTGAATTGTTGTAAGTGCTCCCAACAATGTTAAATGGTTTCTTCCAAAATTGTCTAACTGACAATGTTGTTAAACAGCATGACCTGTTAAAGGAGTGGAAAAACAACAGATCTACTGGCGGGATGAGAAAGTAAAGCCTGGTACACACGGTGGGGTTGATTTACTAAAGGCAAATAGACTGTGCACTTTGCAAAGTGCAGTTGCTCCAAAGATTAGTGAATGAGGTAAAGTTTTATTTTGCAAAGTATATCCAATCATGTGCAAGGAAAATACTGCAGCGTGCAACTGCACTTTGCTACGTGCATAGACTATTTGCCTTTAGTAAATCAACCCCTATGAGTATTTTTTCGTTCAGCTTAGCAGGCTGAATGAAGAAAAAAAAAAAACTGAGAAGCTCAGGAGGAGTTCCCTGTACTAATGATTCAATGTTAGTACAGCAATCTCCCCGTTGAGTTATTATGTTCTGATATCAGAACACAACGGTCACATTGGCTGTGAGCCCTGATGGGATGCTGACCAGCAGATGTTTTTCTGGCGTGCCTGTTCTAAGTCGAACATTCAGCCGGCTTCTGTTGGACAGGCTGCTGGGCCAAATTTCTGTTAATCGGCCGATATTCGACCTATATGTACCAAGCATAACAACGCTTTAACCTTCCTAGCGGTATTCCCGAGTGTGACTCGGGGTAAGATTTTAGTGCCAAAAGCGGTAACCCCGAGTCACACTCGGGGTAGCGCTAGGAAGATCGCTGGATGCTGGAGGAGGTTTTACTTACCTTTTCTCCGGGATCCAGCGATGTCTGCGAGCGGTGTGCGGCGGCGGAGCTCTCTCCCGATCGTCTGCGAGCCCCGGCTTCCGTCTCCGGCGACGTGACGTCCGCCGGGGGGTGGAACCGGCGGCAAATTCGAATGTAAAATGCACCAAACACACTGATATCGTTCAAAATAAAATAAAATCACATTACATTACCCCCCAGTGCCCTTTCCTGCAGTTTTACTGTACTTTTTATGTAAATATATGTATATATATATATATACATATATATACAGTATATATATATATATACATATATATACAGTATATATATATATATATACGTATATATATATACACATATACATATATATATATATACACACACACACATATTATATACATATATATGTATATATATATATATATATATATATATATATATATATATATATATATATATATATATACACACGTATATATATATATATATATATATATATATATATATATATATATATATATATATATATATATATATATATATATATATACACACACGTAATTCTTGTGAATGAGCAGCCCAAACCAACTGTATACATTATATATATATATATATATATATATATATATATATATATATATATATATATATATATATAATATATGTATACATAATATATGTATACATACATATATATATATATATATATATATATATATAATATGTATAATAAATGTATACAGTTGGTTTGGGCTGCTCATTCACAAGAATTACATGCTTTCAGCACCTAAAATAATGGTACCGCTTTCAGCACCTAAAATCCAAAAGAATCATACCGCCAGGGAGGTTAATACAGTAGGGCCACAAGAAAAGAAAAACAAAAACTGTTGTATGCTAGTGACAGACTGTATCATACTGTATATGCTATTTTATGTTTTTCCAATAGGTTCACTTTAAAGTTCCTTTTACACTTTTGCATGTGCAAAAAACATTTACAAACATGCGTTGCTTATTACTGCATTACACAAGTGTGACACCAATCTTAAAGATTTAGTGCCGGTTCACACTAACGCGGCACGACTTTGGCGCGACTTGCACGGACTTCATATAATGAATGTCTATGCAAGTCGCTCCAGGTCGCCCCGAAGTAGTACAGGAACCTTTTTCTAAGTCGGAGCGACTTTTGTCGCTCCTATTAGAACGGGTCCTGTAGCACACAATGGACCGCGAGGGAGCGTGACTTGTCAGGCTGACAAGTCGCCGGACAAGTCACGGTAGTGTGAATGGACACTTAGTCCACTGTTTATAATATTGCTACATGTGATTTTACACACCTATATTTAGGGTATAACATGTGACATGCTCATTCACATTGGTGTTAACAATTATGCATACAGATACATAAAGTGTATAGTTGTGCATGCGTCTGTATACAGCAGTATAGGAGTATATAGGCCTTGTGCCTAGCAGCGTGTGTGTGGCTTCATTCCAGCTGTATTTGAGATGGTATTTTGCGCTGTACAACTGTAAACATGTATACTAACAATTACATGCATACACCATACATGGATCCCACTGGGCGGTATTGCTCTTCAAGGAAACATCAATGTTTATTTAACGTGGGCGCTGACTACACATTGCTGATATGTAAAATACATCCTAAGCAGTGGCAGCAATCAATACGGTATTATTGTAGTGTGTGCTTATGTAAATGATGGGACAAACGTTACATGCATACAATAAACATAAATTTTTTATGCATGATCTTAATGCCAGTGTGATCCTGCATTAATAAATTCATCATTACAGCCATGTGAATGGGGCCTAAGAGGATTGAACAATTATTTAAAATGTACTTTATGGGTGTGTTTGTGCGTATGTCTGTGTGTGCCTGTGTGTATGTGTGTGCTTTAACCCCTTTTCACATTTGCATGCACTAGTAAACAATTAAAAATTGCTGTGCCTATTTACCAAGAGAGATCTGTAAGCTACTTAGAGGCAGGGCTTTTTTCCAGCAGGAACGTGGGGGAATGCAGTTCTGAAACCTCCAGTAATGAATGCATGTAATGGAAAGGGGTGCTGGGGTGTGCTAGAGGGTCTATTGATGCTTGCTGCTGGGAGAGTCTATTTTAGCTGGTGGAGATCTATTGTTGCTGGGTAGGTCTATTGTTGCTGGTGGAAGGTCAGTTATTGCTGGGAGGGATCTACTGTTGAGGGAGAGGTCTATTGATGCTGGCTGCTGAGAGATCTGCTGTTGCTTCTAGGGGTCTTCTGTTTCTGGGGTGGTATTTTGTTGCGCAGGGGGGCTTTGTTGCTGTGGGGGAGTCAATTGTTGCATTAGGGATCTATTGTTGCATTGAGGTCTATTATTTCTGGGGAGGTCTACTGTTGCTGGAGTGGGGTCTATTGTTGCTCACAGCAGAGGAATTATTTTACTGTCTTTCTTGTTATCATTAACAAATTCCATGCAAATCACTTAGTAGCATAAAATGTTACTTGGTTCTGTATTCTCTAAAAAGGAGTGATACTGGGAGGTAGGTAGCAGGTGGGACCAAGGGGCAGTGCTCAGAGGTGGGTAGGGGGCAGAAACAAAGGCTGACTCATTAGGCGGGAGTTCCTGCACCTATTCTCTGAGAAAAAAAAGCCCTGCTTAGAGGAATAGGTGGGTTGCACATAAACCATAGTTAAGCAAGAATTCCCTTTTGGCCAATTGGGTGTGCCAACAATGGGTAAAGTGATGGGGTCTCTTAACCTTCCTAGCGGTATTCCCGAATGTGACTCGGGGTTAAATTTTTGTGCCAAAAGCGGTTACCCCCGAGCCACACTCGGGGTACCGCTAGGAAGATCACTGGATCCTGGTAGAGGGGTTACTTACCTTGTCACCGGGATCCAGCGATGTATCCCGGTGGTGTCTAGCGGCGGATCTTCCTCTTGATGCTCTCTGTGCCCCGGCTTCCGTCTCCTGCGACGTGACGTTCGCAGGGGGGTGTAACCGCTGGCAAATTCAAATGTAAAACACACAAAAAAAAGAATATATACGTATATATATATATACATACATGCATACATGTATATATATATATATATATATACAGGCCATATGGTGGGACCAAATCCCCATTTTTATTTATGGATTGTCTCCATATTTGATAGCCTTTTCTTTTGCATGTGTGCGCTATTCTTTTTCAAAATACATGTCTCTTGGTTCATAGCTGCACCGGCTTTAGATATACATGTTCAGGGTTTGCTCCCCCAATTTTTTGCTTGTTTAATATATACATGTATACATACATACATACTTTAACTTATTTATAGTTATTTATTATATTATAATTTATGATTTTGTGTTTCAAACTTTATCATACCCGAGATGTTATAAAGAAGAACGCACAGAAAAAAAAAATCATATGTAAATAGTTGGTTTGGGCTGCTCATTCTTAAGAATTAAGAATCATACCGCCAGGGAGGTTAAAAGTATCTGAAAAGCCTTATCCCTCCCCCATCCCACCTCACAAAATAAAAATAGTAATAATCCTGTCACCTTAATAAATCTTGAAAACACCTTTTTTTCAGTGATTTTGTGGCATTCCTGTAACCACCTTTTCCTCTTATCTTCCACAAGCTCCAAGGACGGAGAAAAAAAATGACACTCCCATTAATCTAAAAGTGTGGCTTACCCAGAAGACATTGTTCCTGGGGTCACAGAGTCTGAAGGTAGTGTACAGAAAGTTGTGCAATACAACATTTTGTAGGCTGATTCAGTGAGTGTGCAGGATGGCATAACAACAGTGAGCCAGGAGGCATCCTGTGTTTTTTGTTGTCATGCCCATACAGGAAGAGAAGGCTGCTGGCAGGATTAACATGTCTTTTAAAGCTGCTATTAAATCTATTAACCGGTTGCCGACCGCCGCACGACTATATACTGCGGCGGTCAGCCCCGGCCAGGCAGAGTGACGTATCGGTACGTCACTCGCCTGTCACTGACTTGCGAGCCTATAGCGAGCGGGCGCGCGCCCGCCGAGGCGCGCGCCCGCCGCGGCTCGTTCACAGGCAAGTCAGTGCGTGTGACCGGCGGACTCGATGTCCGCCAGTCACACTGCGATCGCTCCTGTGAAGGGAGAAAGACAGAGCAGCTTGTGTAAACAAGCTGCCTGTCAGTTCTCCCTGTGTAAAAGTAAAGATCTGACCGTTCTACTATGTAGAACGGTTGATCTTTGCTTTTACACCAATAGCAATGTCCCTACACAGTAGAAAGCACGCCCCTAGGACACACTTAACCCCTCCCTGTCCAATAAAGTTAACCCCTTCCCTGCCAGTGTCATTTTTGCAGTAACAGTGCATATGTATAGCACTGATTACTGCAGTAATGTCACTGGTAACCCCAAAAGTGTCAAAAATGTCAGTCAAGGGTCCGATCTGTCCGCCGCAATGTCGCAGTACCGAAAAAAAAATCGCAGATCGCCGCCATTACGCGTTAAAAAAAAAAACACCAAAAATGACAAAAATCTTTCTCTTTGTTAGTAAACGCGATAACTTTTGCGCAAACCAATCAAAATACGCTTTTTGCGGTTTTTTTTACCAAACATAGGTAGCATAAAACAAATTGGCCGAAAAATGTTAAAAAATTTTGATTTTTACTTTTTTTTTTGGGGAATTTCATATAAAAAAATGTGAAAAATATTGTTATTTTTGCAAAATTTACGCTCTTTTTTTGTTTATAGCGCGTGATCAAAAAATTGCACAGGTGATCAAATACCACCAAAAGAAAGCTCTGTTTGTGGGAAAAAAAGGACGTCAAATTCGTTTAGGTACAGCGTCGCACGACCGCGCAATTGTCCGTTAAAGTCACGCAGTAAAAAATCGCAAAAAAACCCCTGGTCCTTTAGCAGCCAAATCCTCCGGGGCTTAAGTGGTTAATGCCTATCTCTGTGTAAAAAGTAGGTGGCTGTATTTTTTATTGCCAGAGATTAGTTACTTAGGACTGGGGGAGTTGTGGAAACCCAGATTTCAGGTTGTATAAGTTGCATCAAGACAGCATAGTTGCCAACATTTAAAAAAAAATTCCAGGGACAATTTGCAGCACAGCTATCAATTACCCTGAAGCTCCACCCACTCTTCACAATTAATCTCGCCTATTTATCAGATTATAGGGTCCACTCATTATAGAGAGAATTACAGGAAATGAAAAGGCAAATTTCAAACTTAAGGCCAAAGTAGCAGAGTTGGAATAATTCTCCCATTCAGCTGCACTACTTCTGCGTAACATTAATGGGCAGCCCGATTAACAGGCGCTTCCAGGGACAATATAAATTACCTGGGACAGGCTCCTATTTGCAGGAAAAAAGGGACAGTTGGCAAGTATGAGACAGCAATGTTCGCCCACTTTGGGGAAAAACAAGAGAAAACAAATTTGGTATGATCTTTCAAACAAACACTTAAATTGCAGCTATTAAATTTCATGGTTAGTTCAAAAAGAGAGCTGAGATCTTTCTGACTAAAATGCAGGAGTGGATATGTATAAAGGCCACATACCCATAACAAATGTTCTAATTGGTGGGAAGCTGTCCATGTATATGTATATACATACAGTATATATATATATATATATATATATATATATATAAAAGCATTAAAGCAACCTGTGCAAATACAGCCTTGCTGAACAGGCCCCACATTTTATGAATTTTAATAATAAATTAGAAAGTACCACACTATCTCCCTGAAGCTACTGGTAACCTATGCACTCTCAAAAGTAAAAAACAAAACATTTTTCCTTTTTGCTACAGCACTCTACGCAGGTTTTGTACATTTTTAATATGTGCATGTGAGATGTGCTTTCAACTGTATCTGTTCAATTCTAATGATGTACTTTTTAAAGCAGTCAGTACACAACAAGGTCAATATTATCATTCTATTCATGCAGTAAAGCCTGAATATATGTTTTTCTAGTCAGCAACTATCACACACCAGCCCACACCAGATTCACATAAATTACTACCATAGTAAGCACTGACATTGCTAGGGAAACAAAAGACTACAGGGTGGAAAGTAAATAAAGGCATCTGGTACAATATACAAACTGTTCACTGATGCCAGGACCTTCTTATCAGTCCATTGATCACACACAGACCCTTTCCACACAGACACACAAATCCTTGTTTTTTTTAATTAGAAAATGAGAAAACAGCAAAGGTACCCCAATTTTTTTCTATAATGTGAAAAATAATGTTGCACTGAGTAGACAGATACTCAACATGTCATGCTTCAAAATTGTGCACGCTCGTGGAACGGCGACAAATATTGGTACTTAAAAATCTCCATAGGCGATGATTTAAAAATGTATACAAGTTACCAGTTGAGAGTTACAGAGGAGGTCCAGGGCTAGAATTATTGCTCTGCCTCTTACGATTGTGGCGATACCTTACATGTGTGGTTTGAACACAGTTTACATAAGTGGGCGTGACTTGCGTATGCGTTCGCTTCTACGTGCGGGCTCGGAGGGATGGGGCACTTGAATTTTTTTTTTCCTTTTTTATTTTAATACTTTAATTTTTTATTTTTAGACTGTCACTTTTATTCCTATTATAAGGAAAGTAAACATCCCTTGTAATAGAAATAAGCAGGACAGGTCCTCTTTAATGTAGACAAAAAAAGACCTCAGATGTCACATCTACACTTAAAAGTAGGGATGATCGAACGGTTCGGGTCGACCATCGGTTCGACCCGAACATTGGGTGTTCGAAATTCAGCCAAATTCTGAACTTTTTGCAGTAAAAGTTCAGAATTCGGGTCACCCGAACCCCCAAAATGCAATGGGACAGGAAGTGGGCTTTAAAAGCCCGAGATTGGCCCAGAAACGTCAGTAAAAGCCAATGAGGGGGCAGGAGTCTGCTAGGAACGTGATTGGAGTGACTATGGGGACCAGAGGCCAATCAGGAGTGAATACACCCCCCAGTATATAACATAGCCCCGCCTAACCTCTAGCACTGTAATACAGAGGCTTTGGAAGAGACTAGAAGCATTTGTGTTTCTCCTGCTGTGTTAAACAACGTTTGCTGCATAGCCGATTGCTTGTAAAGCTCCAGATCAGCAGAAGAGCAGTCAGCTTACAGAAAGATTGTCAGTGTAGTTAGAAATACAGCGATTGTGCTGTTTGAGTTAGAAAAAAAAAATAAAAAATGTAAAGGGACAGTGTCAGTTAGAAATTATCTTCTGCTGTATGGAGCTGTTCTTTTAGTGTGAGGAAAGGGATATGCAGTGTAGTTAGGGTACTATATACCACTATAGTTAGATTCAATAATCTAGTTTTTGTAGGGATAGTTTTAAGTGTCAGGGTTCCGTCTAGTGAGCACGTTGCACTGCTGATATATCTACAGCAGGTATACGTGCTTGCTAGTCAGCTATTGTGCAAAATACATTTCAGCGATACACACATCTGCTGTATTTAGCGACAACTTTGGGTCGCATAGCAGTGTGCGTCTTGCAGGTGATTTTCACATCGCACAGTTGATAAAGCCTCAGTGACAAGTTAACACCTGTTCTTGTTGTAAGTGTTAAGTCCACTGCAAAAGGCTTTGCTACTCTACATCACACACATCTACTTTATTTAGCGACAACTTTGGGTCGCATAGCAGTGTGCGTCTTGCAGGTGATTTTCACATCACACAGTTGATAAAGCCTCAGTGGCAAGTTAACGCCTGTTCTTGTTGTAAGCGTTAAGTCCACTGCAAAAGGCTTTGCTACTCTGCGTCACACACATCTGCTTGTTTTAGCGACAACTTTGGGTCGTATAGCAGTGTTGTGTCTTGCAGGTGATTTTCACATCGCACAGTTGATAAAGCCTCAGTGACAACTATACATATATTAAAATTCATCACAAAAAAAAAACAGATAGAAGGTGTTACCTTCCTTTCATAAAGTGCAAATAAATAAAGTGCATAAATTGCATAAATAATCCAAAACATCCAACTAAGCAAGAACAGAGTCCTTCAAAAGTCTTTGTTTATGTAGTGCCAGAGCAATACACAGTGCCTTTAATGCAGAGTCACTGGTGTCAGTTATAGAAACCACCGTACAATGTCACCACCACCAGTGCTGGGAGAGATAGCCAAAAGCAGACTCACGAGAAAACTATGCCTAACCATTCTCATAGAATAGGCATATACAGCATGAACACCTCAAAGCCTCCTCCTGTTATCTACTGCTGCTGCTGCACACCTCCTCCTCTCATTCACAGTATGTGGGAGATGTTATAGGGTGTCAATGCTCTGTTCCTGTAGACAGGATGTGGCTTCAAAGACGCAGCAAGAGATCAGCAGCACTGACTGTCAAGTTGTGGATGGTGTATGCAGTATGTGTCACCCAGGTTTCCTACTTACATGTGGTAGGTGAGACACACAAGCAACATTTTTTGTTTTTTTTAGAAGTCCTGTTCTGAGTCCTGGAGCCCAGAGACTTAGTAGAGCTAACCAGGAGGAGGAGGAGGAGGGCGATTCTTCTGGAACTTTTGCAGGCTTTGAGAGGAGGAGGAAGACATGCGGCAATCTGCAAGGCCTAGTTTGACTCCCTCGGGACATTTTGGAGTAGTACGTGGCTAGGAGGAGGAGGAGCACGTTCAAGATAATTTCATTTTGAGTGACCCCGAGTAGTCAGCTTCTCAGGCCTTTGCAAATTTGCGATGCATGGCAAACATCATTCTTCAGAGCCTGCGAAAGGACCCCAGAATCCAGGCCATTAAGGAGACTGACCACTATTGGTTGGCCACCCTACTTGACCACCAGTACAAGTCAAAAGTCTCTGAGCTTTTCCCATCCACCCAGAGAGTCCACAGGATCAAATCCCTTGAGGACAGTCTCAAGAGGATTCTGGTGAACGCGTTCCCCGACTCCCATAGGGTGCAGGGGCGGGGACAACCTACCATGGACTCTACTGCGGGTCACGAGAGGAGCGTTGGAGAAGGCGTGCAGTTGACGGATGCCTTTCGGTCTTTTTTGAGTCCTCACCGCCCAGGCCTCTCAGCTGCCACATCGCATCGACAGCGTCTGCATCACATGGTGGACGATTAATTACATCAGGGCACAAAGTGACACAGAGGGCTTTTCATGTGACAAATCCGATCCACTGGCATACTGGGTCTTAAGATTAGACCACTGGCCAGAACTGGCCCAGTATGCCATGGAGTTGTTGGCCTGCCCTGCTTCTAGTGTCCTATCGGAATGGGCATTCAGCGCAGCAGGAGGATTCGTCACAGACCATCGAACGAGACTCTCCACCGACTCAGTCGACCGTTTGACATTCATTAAAATGAATCAGTCGTGGATATCAAGCTTTGATGCACCTGATGCAGCCCTTGTAGACTAGTCTATCGTTGCGATGTGGCAGCTGAGCCTCAGTTTAAGCCTGGACCAGGGTGCCACCCTCCAACCCTCCTCTCGTTCTGTTAGGTTTACAGAACCTCATTTTCGTTTCCACTAGAAAAGATAAATTTTTTTTTTTGGCCTTCTGCAACACCAGCTTTTTGAGCTTACAGTGGGGAGGCTCCGCCAACACCAAAAATACCATGTTTGCTCACCTGTTACACAGGTGCACACCTTCAAAATGTTTAAGCCTTCTTCAAAACCAGCTCTTTGGGTTTGCGGTGGGGAGGCTCCGCCAACACCCAAAACACAATGTTTGCTCACCTGATCCACAGGTATACATCTTCTTAATTTTTTCGCCTACTTCAACACCAGCTCTTTGGGCTTACAGTGGTATGGCTCCACCAACACCCAAACAACAATTTTTGCGCACCTGTTTCACAGATGCATATCATTGCAATTTTTTTCCTTACAAAGGCAATTATTGCCTTCATGACCAGCACTTTCATAGGGTTATGGTGTCAAGGCATCGTCGGCACCACCAAAGGCCCAATTTGAGACAACAGTATTCATCCAAAACATCTCTAATCTTGTTCACTCTGCACTACATTGTGGCCCCTACCCCTACCCCTAACCCTCAATGTATCCGTGCATATATGTCTGTTTCTTGTGAGAATTCAAGTTAAAGTGCACCAAACACCATTTTACATTAAATAAAGTGCATCTACATACATCTTTTGACTTCTTGAAAACATTTGGTAATACTAGCCCCATTGTGAAAATACACCTGTTAATGATATCCACATTTAAAGAGACAGCACCTTTTTCCAAAAAAAACCTCTAATCTTGTTCCCAGTGCACTGCATTATGTCCCCATCATACACATTGGCTGTGCAGTTAATTAGGAGCAAAAGAAAGGTGCGGTTAAGCAAAAAAAAAGTCATTTTTGAAGGTTTGGCATGCTATAATTCTGGTTCTGGACATGCTACAGAGCTGAGACTTCACAGGTACACTTTTTAGACCCCCAGACACTAAATCCAAAGAAATCTTATTTTTTGGCTCTCTATCAAAAACGACAATTTTTAAGAACTTTTTTTTGCCTGATTCATAGGCACTTTTTAGGGGCATTTATTAGGTTTTAGGGATTCAAAATTGTGTTTTTTGATTCCTGAAGTTCGGGTCCCATTGATATCAATGGGGTCCGGGAATCTGAACGGAACTTTCGGGAAATTTGGGTGTTCTGGTTGAACCGAACTTTTCAAAAGTTCGATCATCCCTAATTAAAAGCAAAAAAGAAAAAAATTTAATTTTTTTTTTTTTTAGCATGTCGTTGCTCCAGTCCTCTCCAAGGCCATAGAGTCGAGTGGGGGCCATCTTATCCTCATTTGACTTCCTGCCTGGGACATGGAGGGATCGGACCATTTTCCCCGCTACCGATGGCTCCGGAAAGCCAGGAAAATGATCGGGAGGCAGTGGGGGAAGAGGGGGGGGGCACCTATCCTGCCACCCATAAAAGTGATCCTGCATTGAATCTGCCGCTGGGACCACTTTTTAGTGAAAGAGAACCGCCCACCCTGTAAGAAAATACCGGGTTTGTGGAGGCTATCTGCTGCCATGACACCTTTATTTAACGTCAAAGTACCGACATAAAACTGCGGTTGGCGGTCCGGAAGTGGTTAAACCAAATTTTGAAAAGTGTTATAACTGTCTCTAATGCCACCCCAACGAATCCCTGTCTCTTGAAGAGCGCTACTGTAGTGTAAATCTCTGAAGATACCTGTCTGTGGTGACAGTGTGTGTTACAGATGTTTATTCTAAAAGCATAAGTTGCTATTTCTAATTTTGTGAAAGTTTACTGCTTCTCTATAAAATAGTTGGTGGTGGCAGTTTAAGAGTCAATTCCTTACTTAACCTAACCCAGTGACAATCACTCTCAGTAGTTTGCACTTAGATTGTGGTCCTTCAAGCTGGAAAATCTTTGTGCAGGGTGAGGCTAAGAGTGTCATTGTTGTTTATTAGTGACAACGCAGTCTGAGGTTGACCGTTCAAGTTGGTGAAAGGGGCAGTGGTCTAACTGACAGCGCATTTGTCACAGCATTGACCTGCAAGAGTACTGCTGATTTGTGGCATGCATATATTATGTTGTTTGATATCAAATAATCTGGCGATGTATTTGTCATAGGTAAATGCACCTGTGTTCTTTTAATGTACCAGAACATGGTAGGACAGGGTGTCTTGCTCATTTCATTACGTAGATGTAAATAAACTATTTTACACTTTATGAATATTATAGACATTTGAGTACATTTATTTTTAAATGTTGGAAGTAAAGTACTGTTATGTGAAATGGATATACACATGTGATCACTTTATAGGATGCAAGCTTTTCACAGGGCTAGTGCCTTTTCTATATCCTGTTTGGTCATGCATAATTGGTAATATACAAATATACTAATATGTGGTACTCAGCTTGGAAGTATAGTCCATGTTATTATTAACATACAGAGTTACATGGGGACAAAAAAGGCAAATGTCAATCAAGTTCAACCTGTTATAAAATCCAGCAGCTGTAGTCTAAAGGAAGACAAAACGAAATCCTGGAAAATAAGATCATAATTTGCCTCTTTACATGATAAAAACATGAATTCCATAGTGTAAGGGGCATTCGTTTAAAGTTAAAGTCTAAAGTTGATCCAGGGACTATCCAAATGACTCTCGGGGGATCAGGAAGGTTTTTATTCCCCTGCTGTAGCAAATTGGATCATGCTTTGCCTTCCTCTGGAATAGATCAGTGATGGCGAACCTTGGCACTCCAGATGTTTCGGAACTACATTTCCCATGATGCTAATGCACTCTGCAGTGTAGTTGAGCATCATGGGAAATGTAGTTCCAAAACATCTGGGGTGCCAAGATTAGCCATCGCTGCTCTAGATCAACTGTGGGAATAAGATTGTGTATATACCATTGGATGATTTTTAGTCCCCTTTATTGATTGAAATAGATGGACTTGTGTCTTTTTTTAACCAGACTAACTATGTAAAAATGTAATTTAGATTCTCTATTGTCAGCTGCGCTGGCCTTTACCTTTAGCAGCCACCTTTTGCACATGCATTTTATGCATCTACTGGTAGTCAAGTGCATAGTCATATTGACACCGACAAAAGCTAGGAGATGAGCAACCAAGTCAAAGTCTGTATAGAGCATTGAACAAGAAAAAAGTAAAATGGTATCACTATCCCTGCGGACTCTATTTGTGCCCCAGAGTAACCGCTACAGGTGGGCGTGAACCAAAATGGTGGGATTTTAAGGGTGAGGCTTGTAAGGGTATATGTTTAAGATAAATAATTCAAAAAACAAGATAAAATAATGATTTTTATTACAAGTTCATAAAAACAATCACATACAGTGATACATCTTGATATCGCAAAGATACTTAAATGTACATAGAACCATTGAAAGGTGCTAGGGGTCACTAGTGTTCTGTATAGAGCAGTGACCCAAGAGCTGGCAGTGGTCACAACCAGCTGAGTATTGATAAAAGTCAAAAGATCAGAAGGAAGCATAGTTGCAAGAACATACAGATACAAGCTTCAAAATAAGTTTTAGGGCCGAGTTACACTATAAATCGCACTGGAATGCTCTGTGAGAATCACTTGCGATCTGGGTGCAGTGTGATTTCAGCCCACTCAGTAGAACAGCCTAAAATCATGCTGAAGCCCACCAAAATTAATGCAACTGGATTGAATAGTACAGTAGAGGCAGGCAAATGTTCTGTGTTTGTGACCCGTGTTTAGAGTGTTGTTAAGTTAACATTGACACCCGCTGCAGATTGCAAGTGCAGTGCATTTTGAACTCAGTGGTCTCGTGTTCTGGCGTGAACTGGACCTAAGTGAGCTCAGGAACAAAGAATAAACCGAGAACAACAAAATGTCTCATACAGGTACAGCAGGTATCTTAAGAGTAATTTTAAAAGCTGGTAGACTGATCAGGACATACACTGATTTTAAATGCAAGGATAGAATGTTGGCGCACATAATCTAAAGTGAAGGAGGATCCAACAAAAGGAGCAGAAAAGTTAGATAATCAGTAGCAGCCAGTGAGAGCACCTGGATGAATATAATACCATATTATCCTTAGTATTTATAACTTTGCATACCATTGGTTATAAGGAAATAATTCAAAACTTTTTAAAATGTCCTAAGCCCAGTTCACACTGTTCACACATTTAACCCCTGTACAAATCATCCTCATCTGGAATATGCTGTTCAGTTTTGGGCACTAATTCACAAAAAGGATATCAGGAAACTGGAGAAAGTGCAGAGAAGGGCAACCAAACTGATAAGAGGCAGTGGTGTGTTTAGGTTTTGTGCTGCCCTAGGCCTGACTAAACTTGGGCAACCCTTAATTTAATTATGACCCTACCCTTCCTGTAAAGGCCACACCCCTTCCTGTTTATGACCTGCCTTGTCATCTGTAAACCACAGAACACAGCCACAGACTATCACTGCTTATCAGTGCAGCCTTATCATTGCTGTCTCATTACTGCCCATCAGTGCGGCCTCATCAGTGGCGATCAGTACAGCCCCCTCAGCGTCCACCGGTGCAGACTACCAGTGCCCATTAGTGCAGCCTATCAGTGCATCATATCAGTGCAGCCCCATCAGTGCAGCTTATCAGTGCCGCCTCATCAGTGGCCATCAGCGCAGCCTCATCAGTGGCCATCAGTGCAGCCTATTAGTGCCCTTCGGTGCAACATATTAGTACCCATCAGGGCAGCATATTAGTGCAGCCCCATGAGTGAAGCTTATCAGTGCTGTCTCGTGCCCATAAGTTCAGCCACATCAGTGCCCATCAATGCAGCATATCAGTGCTGCCTTATCAGTGCAGCCTCATTAGTGCCCATCAGTGCAGTTTGTCAATACCCACCATTGCCGCCACATCAGTGGCCATACGAGCATTGGGGCAGCCTATTAGCGCCCATCAGTGCAGCATATCAGTGCCCATCAGTGCAGCATATCAGTGAAGATCAGTGCAGCATATCAGTGCTGCCTTATCAGTGCAGCTTACCAGTGCCACATCATCAGTGCAGCCTTATCAGTGCCCATTAGTACAGCCTTATGTTACTGGATTAGTAAGATTACTCCTTTCTTTTAAGATATTTGGACTTGTGTTTGCTGCCACTGATTGTAATCATAGAGGTGTACTCACTTTTGTTGCCAGCGGTTTAGACATTATTGGCTTACATTGTAGCAAAGTGTCATTTCTTCAGTGTTGTCACATGAAAAGATATGCACAGTGGTGTAGTGGTTAGCACTTTCACCTAGCAGCAAGAGGGTCACTGGTTCAAGTCCCAACCATGACACTACCTGCCTGGAGTTTGCATGTTCTCCCTGTGCATGCGTGGGTTTCCTCTGGGTACTCCGGTTTCCTCCCACCCGCCAAAGACATACTGGTAGGTTAATTGGATCCTGTATTAAAAAAAAAAAAAAAAAAATGGCCCTACTGTGTATGTATGTGAGTTAGGGACCTTAGATTGTAAGCTCCTTGAGGGCAGGGACTGATGTGAATGTGCAATGTATATTTAAAGTGCTGCGCTAATGTACAAAAATGTGGGGGTGTACTCACTTTTGTGAGATACTGTATATATATATATATATATATATATATATATATATATACATTGATAACATTTGTGAAAGTAGTTATGGTGGATAGCTTTGCCCAACTTTCACACAACAGGAATGAGTTGCCATGCATTTTTCTCCAGTCAAATGGGCGCTCTGAATATTTAAAAAGACCCTGTCACTAACTTAAAAAATGCTTTTAAAACCACGGAAAAATAAGGTTTTTACATTCTTACAAGCACTGTTTTTTTCCAAAAATGACTTTTTATTCACTTGAAATGTGCGAACTTGCTAAAAGTATTATCAGTTTCCCAGCACAGTCCCATCCTTCCTTGCACATAATAGTCTCCTCCTCTTCTTGGAGTGGCTAGTTACAATCTGTGCTGGTCAATGTCCATAGCGCCCTTTACCCCCTATATAACTTTTTAAGTAGCTGCTTGGGATGAGTTTAGGGGAATACCTTGCAGTGTGACTTGACTGACAGTCTGCTGGACTGACGATGGCAGCAACCATCAACCCTTTCAGGGCTTTTAGATGTCTATACATGGGATGCTTTTACAAGTAAATAACAAAAGTAAAATATGGGAAAATGTTTGTGAAAGGAATGGTCTGATGCATACAGTAGGAATGCGCAGCCTATATCATTAGGATGTGTACCCCAATGGTCAAAGTCCAAAGCCAGAACGAACAGTAAGTATGGCCAAATTGTATTTACATTGGGAGGGGCTTATAGGGGCCTAGTTAAATGGAACAAAAGCCTTCCTGTACCCATACAATATGCTTTTGATCTCCCCCCCCCCCACCCCCAATCGGGTGCTTTCACACTGATATGGTGTGCCTTTCTTGAACCATGAGTGTAGGGCAGTGTACCTGCGTTTTTCATGTGGGTTAGCTATGGCTTGCCAGAGGCTTCTATTATGTCTCACAGTTTTGGTGCGCTTTCTAAAACCAAAAACTGGAAGCATGGTTTTGGTGCACATTCATAACATATCTGGGGTGCATTATAAATATATCAAGCGAGTTCGGCAGCTGACACCTCCCTATCAAACCTTGCTGCCAAAACATACATCTATAAAAAAAGTGACCAATATTTAATAATAAAACTAAAGGTGTATAACCATGGCAAAGTCAAATAGCAGTGGGGAGCAGGGGAGCTTTTGGTTACAAAAGTCAGACCTTTCTGCTTTTGAAGTTGGGAGGAATATTCCACACCTATATATCATATATACCTATATATATTATTTTTTTAATGAAATTTAAATCACATGTGTCTCTTAGGCCTCAACATAAATTCTTGCATTTTTTTAAAATTTTTGTTGGATTAATTAAAAGTTGAAAGGTGGTTGTACTGTATTCAAAAAGTTTTTTGAGCATTAATTTAAAGGAATCTTTAGGGCTGTGGAGGTGGATATTTTAAAAGTTCATTTAAAAAAAAAAAATCCACTTTTGTTTTATTTTCTTCTGCCAGTTTTGATAGCTTAGCCCCTATCTATCTGGCAGAGTTTAATTTTATTAATTTAATTTTTCACGGTCAGCAAAATTATGCACTCTGTTCTATTATGCAGATCATTAGCAGAAAGCTTAAAAGGGACAGAGCCTAATGCTTTTACTTTAGAGAATTGTTGCAAAGTTGAGCTGTATAGACACGTTTAATGATGATGATTTGATAGGGAAATTTGGTGGACCAATACTAAATGATCACCAAGTGTAATAACTGTTTTATCCTCAGGTGTTTTGGCAGTAAATAGCTGTAATATGTGTTGCCTGCTTGTTTATTACAAAGTCATTTCCAACAATCTCCATGCAACTTTATTGCAGACCTGAAAATCATATTGGACAGGTGAATAACAAAATAAATATTCTTCTTTATTGTTCATTGAGGGACAGAGGAACAATTTTATAGACAATTGAATAATATTGCTGCCTTTAGGGGGCTTGGATAATGGATAAAAAACTAAGCCAGCCTATTGTATAACCCTGCCTCCAATCATCATGTCTCAGTTTGTTTGCTAGTGTTCTAAGAGGCTGGATGCTTTTTTATGTATTTTTTTTCTGCTCTTGTATCCACATTTCCATACTCCAAACATAAAATTTTTTATTCAATTTATCTTTGATAACGACGTCTAAAACAACAGCTATCCAAACTGTCTAATCTTTGGCAATGCCTTGGAGCCCACACTCGGACCCCACTGGACCGAAGATCGTGGGTAACTGCCTGTAATGTGCAGCTAAAGCTATGGGCTCTGCTTGTGGTGCCCCTCATACATAGTACTATTGTGTTAGCAGCAGAGCGCTTTATGGGACCAAAGCCAATGCAAAGACTCTGGTGTGAACCAGTCTCTGAAGGCTCGCTTGGAAATACGCCCGTACAAGAGGTGAAAATACAAGCATTGAACTCTGCATTATTCTGTGCTCTAGATCAGTGTTTTATGTCTGCTAGCCGCAGCATATTTTGCTACTTCAGGGTAGTGGCACTACCTCTGGAATGACCCAGTCTCCTATTATGCCTTTGTGGTAAATATTATCACACCATTAAGACACTACTACCCAAAATGAATGGGACTTTATTGGGACTTTATGTATTGTAAAAGTATTGGGACACCTGCCTTTACACACATGAACTTTAATGTCATCCCAGTCTTAGTCCGTAGGGTTCAATATTAAGCTGGCCCACCCTTTGCAGCTACACCAGTTTCAATTCTTCTGGGAAGGCTGTCCACAAGGGTTAGGAGAGTGTATATGGAAAGGTTTGACCATTCTTCCAGAAGCCCATTTGTGAGGTCAGGCACTGATGTTGGACAAGAAGTCCTGGCTTGCAGTCTCTGCTCTAATTTATCCCAAAGGTGTTCGATTGGGTTGAGGTCAGGACTCCGTGCAGGCAAGTCAAGTTCCTCCACCCCAAACTCGCTCATCCATGTCTTTTTTGGACCTTGCTTTGTGCACTAGTCCAAATCATTTGATAGAGGGGGGATTATGGTGTGGGGTTGATTTCAAAGGTTGGGCTTGGCCCCTTAGTTCCAGTGAAGGGAACTCTTAAAGTGTCAGCATACCAAGACATTCTGGACAATTTCATGATCCCAACTTTGTGGGAACAGTTTGGGGATTGCCCCTTCCTGTTCTGAGCACAAGTGCACAAAGCAAGTTAAACAAGGTTAACAAACCTTCTAGCTCTGACAGTGGTGATCAAAAGAAAATGTTACAACAGGCTGGTTGCCCACAAGTCAATTGAGGGATCAACTTGTGGACAACCAGCCTGCCTATACATGAATCAAAATCAGTCCAGTCCCTGATAAAAAACGGTTGAACTTTGACCCATGTGTGCAAAGGATCATCCACCTCCTAAAAATGATTTGTAAACTCAAGTCAGGTGTAGCTTATCACCTTCTCCATAGCACACAAAGCCACTTGACTTTCAACTTTGATCAGCTTTGGTCATTTTGATTAGCTCAGCATGAAAAGAGCTTTCCTGGAGGATTTAAGTCCCTGGTTGTGCAACTGAAGAAAACAATCAACTATTGGTGGCAAGGCACTGTCAAAAGATCTCCAGGATAAAGTTGTAGACAGGCACAAGTCAGGAGATGGATACACAACAAATTCAAAGGAATTATCAATGCCTAGAAGCACAGTGAAGTTAAAAAATTAGGAAGTAGAAGCTATTTAGTACAACACAGACCCTCCCTGGAGCGACATACTGTAGCTCCAAACTGGACGAAGGACAAAGGAGGACACTTCTTAGAGAGGCTACCAAGAGGCCTACAGCAACACTGAAGCAGTTGCATAATATATGACAAAGAGTAGTCATTGTGTGCATGTAATAACAATATCACAAATTCTCCACAAATGTGGCTTGTATGGGAGGGTTTAGAAAAAAGCCATTCCTCAAGAATGGCCACATGCAGTCACAACTGAGGCCACATGGAATTATTTGGCCTCAACACCAAACAATATGTCTGGCAGAAATCCAATACAGCTCACTATCCAAATAACACAATTCTTACAGTAAAGCATGGAGGTGGTAATATCCTGTTATGGGGGTGTTTTTCTGCACCAGTGACTGAAGTACTGGATATAAGGAAAAATGGATGGAGCAAAATACCATCAAATTCTTCAGGGAAATCTGCTGCCCTCTGCTAGAAAGTAAGTCAATGGGAAAAGGTTTACCTTCCAGCATGACAATGACCCAAAGCACCCAGCAAAAATGGCCAGACAATGTTGGAAGCAGAAAGAGGTGAAAGTCCTTGCATGGCTTAGTCAGAGCCCAAACTTAAATCCCATTGAAAATCTGCAGAATGACTTGAAGACTAGGGATGATCAAACTTTTGAAAAGCTCGGTTGGACCAGAACACCCGAACTTCCCAAAAATTCCGCCCGGATTTCAGAACCCCATTGAAATCAATGGGACCCGAACTTTGGTAATCAAAAAACACCATTTTGAAGCCCTAAAACCCAAAAAATGCCCCTAAAAAGTGCCTAGGGTTCTGGGCCATGCCCCAGGGACTATTATTCACACAAAAAAAGGTCTTAAAAATAGTCATTTTTGATAGAGAGCCAATTATTGAAAAAAAAAAAGGAGATTTTTTTTTATTTTGACTTTGGATTTATTGTCTGGGGGGTCTAAAAAGTGTACCTGTGAAGTTTCAGCTCTGTAGCATGTCCAGAACCATAAAAAAAAGATTGTTTGTAGTATGTCACTTATAGAACAGGGATATGGCTTCGCTATTTTTACACCTTGCCGGTTTTGTAGCAAGCGTTTTTTTGGGCATTTTTTGGGGGTTATTGGAGGCAGGCATAACATCAGAACTTCTGTATAGGGGTATATATACACAAACACTTATATCTATATATACCCATACACATATATAGGTGTGAAAGTAGCAGAACATTATACTTGCGCTAATGAAATAATTAACACCAATATGGTTACGCTCCTATCACACCTATATATGTGTATTAGGGATGATCGAACGGTTCGGGTCGCCCATCGGTTCGGCCCGAACATTGGGTGTTCGAGGTTCGGCCGAATTTAGAACTTTTTGCTGAAAAAGTTTGGAAT
The DNA here is from genome assembly GCF_965119305.1 of Pelophylax lessonae. Taxonomy (NCBI): domain Eukaryota; kingdom Metazoa; phylum Chordata; class Amphibia; order Anura; family Ranidae; genus Pelophylax; species Pelophylax lessonae. The sequence goes on along the minus strand of NC_138775.1, from coordinate 129,695,079 downwards.
TCGGCAACCAGAACCGCCCAAAATGCAATGCTTCAGGAAATGGGCTTTAAAAGCCCGTGATTGGACCAGAACCATTAGCAAAAGCCAATTGAGGGGGCAGGAGAATGCTAGGAATGTGATTGGAGTGACTAGGGGGTCCATAGACCAATCATTAGTGAATACGCCCCCCAGTATATAAGATCGCCCCCGCCATATTCCTAGCATTGTTATACTGGACATGGAAGAGAGTGGAAGCAGTTCTGTTAATTTTACTTTAAAAGTGTCATTTAGCTATTTTTAGTGTGAGGAAAGGGATATCTAGTGTAGTTAGAGTGCTCCTTTACACTTAAGTTAGCTTCAAAAATTTAGTTTCTGTAGGGAAAGTGTTAAGTGTAAGGGGACCGTAGTGTAGTGTAGGGTTAACTGGCAGTGACTGCTATGGCAGATTGACAAAACCTTTCCATAGCAGGGTGACGGCTATAGAGAAAAGATCATTTCTCTGAATTGCTTCGGCACACCCATATGGCTTCTCACCAGCCAAGCATTTGTTATGCTGCAGGGGCTGCCACTGCCAGTGCTTTTTTGAGGACATGTTTGATGTCAGACATGACATCTGAACATGTGTATAGGGGGTATATATAGACATATATGTCTGAATATATACCCCTAGACATATATAGGTGTGATAGTAGCAGAAATAAATGCTTGCGCTAATGAAATCATTTACAGTAATATATTTCTGCTACTATCACACCTATATATGTCTAGGGGTATATATTCAGACATATATGTGTATATATACCCCCTATACACATGTTCAGATGTTTTGCCTGCCTCAAAAGAACCCAAAAAAATGCCAAAAAAATGCTAGCGTCAAAAAAAAATGCCCAGGTGTGTTTTTGCTGGCATTTTTTGGGGGGGTTTGGAGGCAGGCAAAACATCTGAACTTGTGCACAGTACCACTATACACAAGTTCAGATGTTTTTCCTGACTGCAAAGAACCCAAAAAAATGCCTGCTTTGAAACCGGCAAGGTGTGGAGAGAAGCTAACCCCCTGAGCTGAAAGTTTTCTAATACATACAATCCTTTTTTTTTCTGGTTCTGGACATGCTACAAAGCTGAAACTTCACAGGTACACCTTTTAGACCCCCCAGACACAAAATCACACAAAAAAAGTTCTTAAAAATTGTCATTTTTGATAAAAAAGCCAATTATTGAAAAAAATTTTTAAAAAAAAGGGATTTTTTGATTTTTACTTTGGATTTCAGATCTGGGGGGTCTAAAAAGTGTACATGTGAAGTTTCAGCTCTGTAGCATATCCAGAACCATAAAAAAAAATGATTGTTTGTATTAGAACACTTTCTTACAGGGGGTTTGCTTCGCTGCTGTAACACCTTGCCGGTTTAATAGAAGGCATTTTTTTGAGTTCTTTGCAGTCAGGAAAAACATCTGAACTTGTGTATAGTGGTACTGTGCACAAGTTCTGATGTTTTGTCTGCCTCCAAAAACCCCCAAAAAATGCCAGCAAAAACACACCTGGGCATTTTTTTTTTTGACGCTAGCGTTTTTTTGGCATTTTTTGGGGTTCTTTTGAGGCAGGCAAAACATCTGAACTTGTGTATAGTGGTATATATACACACATACATATATTTATATACACACCTAGACATATATAGGTGTGATAGTAGCAGAAATATATTACTGTAAATGATTTTATTAGCGCAAGCATATATTTCTGCTACTATCACATCTATATATGTCTAGGTGTGTATATAAATATATGGATGTGTGTATATACACTGAGGGTTCTTAATGAGCTCAGCCAGGTGATTGCCAGACCATTATTCTTGATCTTTAAGGATAGTTTACAGACGGGTATGGTGCCAGCTGATTGGAAAAAAGCCAACGTGGTACCAATATTTAAGAAGGGGCCGAGATATATCCCAGGTAACTATAGGCCGGTCAGCCTAACATCTGTAGTCTGCAAAATTTTGGAGGGGATGCTAAGGGACCACATACAAGACTTTAGTAATAAAAACGGTATTATAAGTAGTAATCAGCATGGATTCATGAAAAATCGTTCTTGCCAAACCAATCTATTAACCTTCTACGATGAAGTGAGCAGCCACCTAGATAAAGGTAAGCCTGTGGATGTGGTGTATCTGGACTTTGCAAAGGCCTTTGACACCGTTCCCCACAAACGATTACTGTACAAACTAAGGAAGGTAGGTATGGACCATAAGGTGAGTACATGGATAGAGAACTGGCTCCAGGGGAGAGTACAGAGGGTGGTGATTAATGGGGAGTACTCGGATTGGGCGGGTGTGGAAAGTGGGGTCCCCCAGGGTTCTGTCCTGGGACCAATCCTGTTTAATTTGTTCATAAATGATCTAGAGGAGGGGATATCGAGTACAATCTCAGTATTTGCAGATGATACTAAACTAGGCATGCCAATATCTTCTATGCAGGATGTGGAAACCTTGCAAGCAGACCTGAACAAAATAACGGGGTGGGCAACTACATGGCAGATGAGGTTTAATGTTGATAAATGTAAAGTAATGCACTTGGGGGCCAGAAACCAGAAAGCAAGCTACTCACTAGGGGGGGAACCTCTGGGTGAGTCTAGGATGGAAAAGGACTTGGGGGTACTGGTAGACAACAAGCTTGGCAGTGGCATGCAATGCCAAGCCGCCGCAAGCAAAGCCAACAGAATACTGGGATGTATAAAAAAGGGGATTCACTCCAGAAATAAAGAGATTATTCTCCCACTCTACAAGACTCTGGTCCGGCCACATCTGGAGTATGCTGTCCAGTTCTGGGCACCGGTCCTCAGGAAGGATGTGCTGGAATTGGAGAAAGTCCAGAGAAGGGCAACAAAAATAATTAGGGGAATGGAGGACATCAGCTATGAGGAAAGACTACAAGCACTGAACCTTTTCTCTCTGGAGAAAAGACGATTGAAGGGGGATATGATATCAATGTACAAATACTGTACTGGTGACCCGAGCATAAGGAACAAACTATTCAGAGAAAGGAGATACAATAAGACACGTGGCCACTCACTAAAACTAGAGGAAAGGCGGTTTAACCTTAAAGTGCGTAAGGGGTTCTGCACTGTAAGAGCAGTAAGGATGTGGAATTCTCTTCCACAAGCAGTCATATCAGCAGGGAGCATCGATAGTTTCAAAAAACTATTAGATGGACACCTTAAAGACCACAACATACAGGGGTATACAATGTACGGTTAAAAGCAAACAAACACACGCATCATAGGTTGAACTGGATGGACTGATGTCTTTTTTCAACCTTACTAACTATGCAACTATGTAACTATGTAAAAGTTAAAGGAGGGTCCCGACCCACATCCCTGTTCTACTGAAAAAGTATCTTTTTTTTTCATGGTTCTGGACATGCTACAGAGCTGAAACTTCACATGCACACCTTTTAGACCACCCAGATACTAAATCCAAAGTAAAAATCAAAAAATCTCTTTTTTTTTTTTTTAAATTTTTCAATAATTGGCTTTTTTATCAAAAATGACAATTTTTAAGAACTTTTTTTGTGTGATTTTGTGTCTGGGGGTCTAAAAGGTGTACCTGTGAAGTTTCAGCTCTGTAGCATGTCCAGAACCAGAAAAAAAAAGGATTGTATGTATTAGAAAACTTTCAGCTCAGGGGGTTAGCTTCTCTCCACACCTTGCCGGTTTCAAAGCAGGCATTTTTTTGGGTTCTTTGCAGTCAGGAAAAACATCTGAACTTGTGTATAGTGGTACTGTGCACAAGTTCAGATGTTTTGCCTGCCTCCAAAACCCCCCAAAAAATGCCAGCAAAAACACACCTGGGCATTTTTTTTTGACGCTAACGTTTTTTTGGCATTTTTTTGGGTTCTTTTGAGGCAGGCAAAACATCTGAACTTGTGTATAGTGGTATATATACACACATCCATATATTTATATACACACCTAGACATATATAGGTGTGATAGTAGCAGAAATATATTACTGTAAATGATTTCATTAGTGCAAGCATTTATTTCTGCTACTATCACACCTATATATGTCTAGGTGTGTATATAAATATATGTATGTGTGTATATATACCACTATACACAAGTTCAGATGTTTTGCCTGCCTCAAAAGAACCCCAAAAAATGCCAAAAAAACGCTAGCGTCAAAAAAAAAAATGCCCAGGTGTGTTTTTGCTGGCATTTTTGGGGGGTTTTTGGAGGCAGGCAAAACATCAGAACTTATGCACAGTACCACTATACACAAGTTCAGATGTTTTTCCTGACTGCAAAGAACCCAAAAAAATGCCTTCTATTAAACCGGCAAGGTGTTACAGCAGCGGAGCCAACCTCCTGTGCTGAAAGTTTTCTAATACAAACAATCTTTTTTTCATGGTTCTGGACATGCTACAGAGCTGAAACTTCACATGTACACTTGTTAGACCCCCCAGATACTAAATCCAAAGTAAAAATAAAAAAATCTCTTTTTTTTTTAATTTTTCAATAATCGGCTTTTTTTTATCAAAAATGACAATTTTTAAGAACTTTTTTTTTTGTGTGATTTTGTGTCTGGGGGGTCTAAAAGGTGTACCTGTGAAGTTTCAGCTCTGTAGCATGTCCAGAACCAGAAAAAAGATCATATAGGTGTTAAAGTTAAAGGAGGGTCCCGACCCACATCTCTGTTCTACTGAAAAATTATCTTTTTTTTTCATGGTTCTGGACATGCTACAGAGCTGAAACTTCACATGCACACCTTTTAGACCCCCCAGATACTAAATCCAAAGTAAAAATCAAAAAATCTCTCTTGTGATTTTGTGTCTGGGGGGTCTAAAAGGTGTACCTGTGAAGTTTCAGCTCTGTAGCATGTCCAGAACCAGAAAAAAAAAAGGATTGTATGTATTAGAAAACTTTCAGCTCAGGGGGTTAGCTTCTCTCCACACCTTGCCGGTTTCAAAGCAGGCATTTTTTTGGGTTCTTTGCAGTCAGGAAAAACATCTGAACTTGTGTATAGTGGTACTGTGCACAAGTTCAGATGTTTTGCCTGCCTCCAAAACCCCCCCAAAAATGCCAGCAAAAACACACCTGGGCATTTTTTTTTTTGACGCTAGCGTTTTTTGGGCATTTTTTTGGGTTCTTTTGAGGCAGGCAAAACATCTGAATTTGTGTATAGTGGTATATATACACACATACATATATTTATATACACACCTAGACATATATAGGTGTGATAGTAGCAGATATATTTTACTGTAAATGATTTCATTAGCGCAAGCATTTATTTCTGCTACTATCACACCTATATATGTCTAGGTGTGTATATATATATATGGATGTATGTATATACACCACTATACACAAGTTCAGATGTTTTGCCTGCCTCAAAAGAACCCCAAAAAATGGCAAAAAAAAACGCTAGCGTCAAAAAAAAAATGCCCAGGTGTGTTTTTGCTGGCATTTTTGGGGGGTTTTTGGAGGCAGGCAAAACATCAGAACTTGTGCACAGTACCACTATACACAAGTTCAGATGTTTTTCCTGACTGCAAAGAACCCAAAAAAATGCATTCTATTAAACCGGCAAGGTGTTACAGCAGCGGAGCCAACCTCCTGTGCTGAAAGTTTTCTAATACAAACGATCTTTTTTCATGGTTCTGGACATGCTACAGAGCTGAAACTTCACATGTACACTTGTTAGACCCCCCAGATACTAAATCCAAAGTAAAAATAAAAAAATCTCTTTTTTTTTTAATTTTTCAATAATTGGCTTTTTTATCAAAAATGACAATTTTTAAGAACTTTTTTTTGTGTGATTTTGTGTCTGGGGGGTCTAAAATGTGTACCTGTGAAGTTTCAGCTCTGTAGCATGTCCAGAACCAGAAAAAAAGATCATATAGGTGTTAAAGTTAAAGGAGGGTCCCGACCCACATCCCTGTTCTACTGAAAAATTATCTTTTTTTTCATGGTTCTGGACATGCTACAGAGCTGAAACTTCACATGCACACCTTTTAGACCATACAACAAAAGGAATGACCGCACTTCCGATGAGTTTCAAAAAGGAGTGTCTTTATTCCACATCAATCGGCAAATACAGATACACACTGTGAGTGCAGGACAATCGGTGGACGCGTTTCACGACTGGATGTGTCGCTTATTCATCACCAAGTTCACTCTGGATGTGCATCGGCCATATATACACCCCATACATACAGCTGGCAACAATTGGAGTCATCAAACTAGTTGTTCCTCCCCTTGGTCAGCTGTTGGGAATCTATAGCTAGATTGCACAGACAGAGTGATCCCAACAAATCCAAACTTCAAAACACTTGTGCAAAAAACATTTTACATATATAAATGTCAATCAAAATGAATATCCATAGTGGTAAGTGCTCAAGTAAAGAAAAATAGAAAAACATCAATAATAAAAACATATTCAGTGTATGTGATACGTTTATCATATATATAATAAAAAGAGAATATATGTGTATATGAAGTATAAATAAAAAGAATATGTATTAAAGACCTTGTGAATAACCATAAAATAAAAGTAAATTAAAAAGGTATAAAGTGATAATAATATATTGTTGTAAATAATAATAATGATGATAATGTGACGTGTCACAAGAAAATTCTTGATGTCTAAAGAAGCCGTTTAACCGGCCAAGAAGAAACATATGTAGTGTATTAAAAAACGGAGCAATATAATTATAAAATATATAAAAAGTATATGAAAAATATAGAAAGCTCCAATCAGTGATTTCTACCCAACAATCATAGATAGAACAATGCAGTGATATATCTTTGATGAAAAATTATATATAAATTGCCGCTTCGATATCTATAGGATACATTTTCTATAAAACATTTACAAATAGTGAAACACTAATAAAACTTGTATAAGAAAAAATCACATGTGTGTGAATCATATATAGAAAATTATTATTTCCATATATCAATGGATATACATGATTCACAATAAAGAGTATGACATGTATAAAATATAATACGATGCATAGTGACATAGTTTATATTCTTCTTTGGTTGTGTAAACAGCGATAAATAACAATCAATGTAGACACATTGTGGCAACCTGTTGCTGTTTTGAAGGATGTTGCAAATGTCAGTGTGCATCTCCTTTTTCATAGGCAAAATTTCTCATCTGGTGTTAAAACCACAAAACCTCTATTTGGAAGAAAGTTTTACACAAAAGACGACCAAAAAGAGGGAGGGGGGATTGTTGGGGAAAAGAAAAAACGAAATACAAAACAAGGAAAATCGGGTATAGATAGCTATATGTCAGTAGGCTAGATTGGCTAAAATTAGCTCTCCATTTTAATTAATCAGCCATATTTATAGGAGACCCGATATGTTAAAATCGGCCGGTCTATGGGTAAATGTGGGAGTTTATCTCATCTAAATTGGTCTAAGCACTCAAAAATATTTTGATTATTGTGTTATTTAGTTTTTATTACTATTATAATCTATTTTGTCGCTCTGAATGCTGACCTCATCCACAAATCCCAGAGGCAGGGGAAGGAAGATTTGGGAACGAACCTCCAATGTAGTGTAATAATTATGCATTATAATACTAAAGATCTATGTCAATACAGATCTATGTCTATACAGATGACTCCAGCACTCTGGATAGAATATATCTGATATTCCATTGCTTACATGTGCACATCATGTGCAAGCATATAGAGTCCGGAGCTCTATCTGTAATTCTCACAGATCTTGAGAAAAAACTTTTTTGGTGCCTTTTAAGCTCATATATGTATACATTCAGACTAAAATGAAAAATGGTCTCAAGTGTTTATTACAGGGAAAATATTTCTTTATATATTTTTACTGGATGTTTAATGAGTTTTATCAAAGTTTCATTTTATGAAAAATGGTCTCAAATGTTTATTACAGGGAAAATATTCCTTTATATATTTTTTTACTGGATGTTCTATGAGTTTTATCAAAGTAGGGAAATATTTATGATCATTTTTCTGGATCAATATTATACTAGTATGAATACCAGTATAACTAATAGATATTAGGTATAAAAATGTGTCACGTCCCACTCAAAATTCATACCTTCAGGTAATCTTGTATGGAGTTTAAATATCCAGAAAACTTCGCGTTTGCAAAGTATCTGAAAAATATCTCCTCCTCTTTTGGGTTTTGAGATTTTTTCAATGACTTGAACCATGACCAGGGAAATATCTCCTTCATGTAGGCCATTAAAGTGACGAGCGACATTGGTTGATTTGAAGCAACGCTTGGCTTTGGAAGCGGTTGGCTATAGCTTGGAAACATACACGGAGATTTCATCTACTTTACAGGCTTTTTTGATAGAAATTCTTGATTATTTATTGACACATAACTATTTTGTTTTTGATGATATGTTCTACCTCCAAAGATGCGGGGCAGGGATGGGAGCTAAGTTCTCACCCTCCCTAGCCAATCTCTACATGGGTTGGTGGGAGAGGTCCCGCATCTTTGGAGGTGGAAACCCATATAGGGATAGCATTTTTTTGTACCGTCGCTATATTGACGATCTACTATTCATTAGTCATAAATCCATTGATTATGAATCATTTATGATGTTTTTGAACAACAATGATTTGAACCTCTCCTTTACGGGAGTTTCCAGTCTAGATAAAATTGTATTTCTGGACATTACTTTGAGTCATGCAGGAGATAGAGTCGTTTCCTCCCTATATAGAAAGCCCCAGGCAGGTAACAGCCTATTGCATGCAAAGTCGGGACATCCTCTCCACACAATAAAAGGAATCCCTGTGGGGCAATTTTTGAGGCTTAAAAGGATTTGCAGCGACAATGACACCTTTAAAGAGGAATCACATTCCCTATACCAGCGCTTTCTCCAGAGAGGCTATCCTAGGTGGATGTTGGACAGAGCCTATCGATTGGCCCTTGAGAGAAATCGCATTGATCTTTTGCAACTCGCTGCACCTAACCATACTGCTCCCATAAACCAGGAATTTGACCCTAATGTTGTACAAACGACAAAGAGTCCCTCTAGTGACAAAAATATTAGAAAAAAAAGGAAACATAAAAAAGATAAATCTACATCTTCAGTCACATTGACATTACCATACAGCCTAGAATTTAACCACATAAAATCTATAATTAATAAACATCTACCCATTTTATATCTAGACCATGCATGTAATGATATTCTGGGAAAGGGTTTCAATATTGTGGCGAAAAGGGCGGCTACTTTGGGAAATGTATTGTCCCCTAGTATGTATCAAACCAAAAGGGCCCCCCCCATCGCTAACATGGTTGCACTGTAGAGGAAACTACAGATGTGGGGCACAGGATTGTGTCACCTGTCCCCATATTCTAAAAAGTCCCCATTTTCAATCCACCATTAGTGGCAGGATCTATAAAATAGACAAGTTTTTCAACTGCAATTCTGATTATATTATATATCTAATCACCTGCAAAAAGTGTTCGGCCCAATATGTGGGCAGAACAACTAGGAGACTCAAAGATAGATTTAGAGAACATCTAAGTGACATTCGTTGCTTCAAATCAACCAATGTCGCTCGTCACTTTAATGGCCTACATGAAGGAGATATTTCCCTGGTCATGGTTCAAGTCATTGAAAAAATCTCAAAACCCAAAAGAGGAGGAGATATTTTTCAGATACTTTGCAAACGCGAAGTTTTCTGGATATTTAAACTCCATACAAGATTACCTGAAGGTATGAATTTTGAGTGGGACGTGACACATTTTTATACCTAATATCTATTAATTATACTGGTATTCATACTAGTATAATATTGATCCAGAAAAATGATCATAAATATTTCCCTACTTTGATAAAACTCATAGAACATCCAGTAAAAAAATATATAAAGGAATATTTTCCCTGTAATAAACATTTGAGACCATTTTTCATAAAATGAAACTTTGATAAAACTCATAGAACATCCAGTAAAAATATATAAAGAAATATTTTCCCTGTAATAAACACTTGAGACCATTTTTCATTTTAGTCTGAATGTATACATATATGAGCTTAAAAGGCACCAAAAAAGTTTTTTCTCAAGATCTGTGAGAATTACAGATAGAGCTCCGGACTCTATATGCTTGCACATGATGTGCACATGTAAGCAATGGAATATCAGATATATTCTATCCAGAGTGCTGGAGTCATCTGTATAGACATAGATCTGTATTGACATAGATCTTTAGTATTATAATGCATAATTATTACACTACATTGGAGGTTCGTTCCCAAATCTTCCTTCCCCTGCCTCTGGGATTTGTGGATGAGGTCAGCATTCAGAGCGACAAAATAGATTATAATAGTAATAAAAACTAAATAACACAATAATCAAAATATTTTTGAGTGCTTAGACCAATTTAGATGAGATAAACTCCCACATTTACCCATAGACCGGCCGATTTTAACATATCGGGTCTCCTATAAATATGGCTGATTAATTAAAATGGAGAGCTAATTTTAGCCAATCTAGCCTACTGACATATAGCTATTTATACCCGATTTTCCTTGTTTTGTATTTCGTTTTTTCTTTTCCCCAACAATCCCCCCTCCCTCTTTTTGGTCGTCTTTTGTGTAAAACTTTCTTCCAAATAGAGGTTTTGTGGTTTTAACACCAGATGAGAAATTTTGCCTATGAAAAAGGAGATGCACACTGACATTTGCAACATCCTTCAAAACAGCAACAGGTTGCCAGATACTAAATCCAAAGTAAAAATCAAAAAATCTCTCTTTTTTTTTAATTTTTTCAATAATTGGCTTTTTTTATCAAAAATGAAAATTTTTAAGAACTTTTTTTGTGTGATTAATAGTTAATGGGGCATGACCCAGAACCCTAGGCACTTTTTAGGGGCATTTATTGGGTTTTAGGGCTTAAAAATTGTGTTTTTTGATTACCGAAGTTCGGGTCCCATTGATTTCAATGGGGTTCTGAAATCCAAACCGAACTTTTGGGAAATTCGGGTGTTCTGGTCGAACCGAACTTTTCAAAAGTTCGATCATCCTTAATGTGTATGTGTAAAATATATATAAGTGTGTGTGTATATATATACCCCTATACAGAAGTTCAGATGTTTTGCCTGCCTCCAAAGAACCCAAAAAAATGCCCAAAAAATGCCAGCGCCAAAAAAAAAAACGCCCAGGTGTGTTTTTGCAGCAGGCGTTTTTTTGGGCATTTTTTGGGGGTCTTTGGAGACAGGCAAAACATCTGAACTTCTGTATAGGGGTATATATATACACACACACTTATATATATATTTTACACATACACATATATAGGTGTGATAGGAGCGTAACCATATTGGTGTTAATTATTTCATTAGCGCAAGTATAGTGTTCTGTTACTTTCACACCTATATATGTGTATGGGTATATATACATATAAGTGTGTGTGTATATATACCCCTATACAGAAGTTGAGATGACATGCCTGCCTCCAAAGAACCCAAAAAATGCCCAAAAAATCCCTGCAATAACACACCTGGGCGTTTTTTTTTTTTGGCGCAGGTGTTTTTTTGGGCATTTTTTTGGAGGCAGGTGTAACGGAACCCCGGACACAAAAGGGTTAAAACCGTTTAGGAGATCTTCCCCTTCCAGAGCTACAGGCACAGCTACTTGTAGGACACCAAACTCCCGAACTGGAAACCATGGAATGATGCAAACAGTGTAGCTGGAACCTTATGAATGCTGCATACAGCTGAATAGGAAAAACCATATGAAGGGTTTACACTCCTAGCAGTCAAACTGGAACAGCATACAATAAATCCCCCCAATAATGAGACAAAGCTCCGAGTTGAGCGTAAAACAGGAACAACATTTATTGGAAGAACACAGCACATTTTTATACAGAATTTGGAACATCCTTCCCCCAACAACCGCTTTCCCATTGGTCAATTGCACAGTACCTGAAGTTCCCCATAAGGTCCTCTCCAGCCATGCAAATGAGGGCTTGAAAATGAGTCAGCAGTGATTGGTCAGATAGCTTGACCAGAAGGACTGCCATGTGCAAGGAGACAGAAGCCCCCAGGGGGTAATCAATGTACACAATAGCCAGACACAGAACAATGGTTCCCTAACGAGCCCTCAATACACATTACTCTGAGTGTCACTACATCTCTTAGCAGACAGCAGGCAAGTTCATTAGCACACCTGACAATAGGTGAATGGAGAGCCACCTCAGACAGTCCGTCTCCTCATTGGACTTCCTGGAATGACCATATTAGGAGTGCACTTCCTGTGCCTTACAGTTTACAGGAATAAGGTTTAGCTTCCAGGATAGAGGCAAGACTCCATTAGCCACATGGTTAAAGAAACACAAAAAGACACAAAAATGCATAACTCCCAGTCTACTGAACAGAACCCCCACATTCAACCCATCCCCAGATAGCCTGGATCTGAGCGCTCAACATATCCAAACAGCGCTCAGATGTCACAAACACAGTCAAATCGCCATGGGGTTTACGTTTAGCATGGGCTAATGAGAGGGTCCATAGTCACATTGCAGGAGGCGAGCAACCAGGCTTCTCCAATGCCCAGTGGCGAGATTGGTCTCGTCACAGCAGGCAAAACATCTGAACTTCTGTATAGGGGTATATAAACACACACACTTATATGTTTATATACCCATACACATATATAGGTGTGAAAGTAGCAGAACACTACTTGCGCTAATGAAATAATTAACACCAATATGGTTACGCTCCTATCACACCTATATATGTGTATGTGTAAAATACATATAAGTGTGTGTGTATATATATATATACCCCTATACAGAAGTTCAGATGTTTTGTCTGCCTCCAAAGACCCCAAAAAAATGCCCAAAAAAACATTGGGCATTTTTTGGGTTCTTTGGAGGCAGGCAAAACATCTGAACTTCTGTATAGGGGTATATATATACACACACACTTATATGTATTTTACAAATAGACATATATAGGTTTGATAGGAGCGTAACCATATTGGTGTTAATTATTTCATTAACGCAAGTATAGTTTTCTGCTCCTTTCACACCTATATATGTGCAGGTGTATATATACATACATGTGTGTGTATATATACTCCAATACACAAGTTTAGATGTCATGCCTGACTCCAAACTTGTCCTCAAAAAATCCCTATAAACGCCTGCAGCCAAAAAGCAGGCTGACCGGCGAGAAGCCATATTAGTGCACTGAATGTGACCTAAGAGAAACAATGTTTTCTCTATAGCGGTCACCCTGATATGGAAGGGTTTGGTCACCCTGCCATAGCAGTCAGTGTCAGTTCACCCTACACTACACTACGGTCACCCTGAAATGGAAGGGTTTGGTCACCCTGCCATAGCAGTCAGTGTCAGTTCACCCTACACTACATTACGGTCACCCTGGCACTTAACACTTTCCCTACAGAAACTACATTTTTGCATCTAACTAAAGTGGAAAATAGCACCCTAACTACACTAGATATCCCTTTCCTCACACTAATAAATGCTAAATGACACTTTTAAAGTAAAATTAACAGAACTGCTTCCACTCTCTTCCATGTCCCTGTATTACAATGCTAGGAATTTGGCGGGGGCTATCTTATATACTGGGGGGCGCATTCACTAATGATTGGCCTAGGGACCCCCTAGTCACTCCAATCACATTCCTAGCATTCTCCTGCCCCCTCAATTGGCTTTTACTAATGGTTCTGGTCCAATCACAGGCTTTTAAATCCCATTTCCTGGCCCATTTCCAGGCCCATTGCATTTTGGTCGGTTCTGGTTGCCGAATTCCGAACTTTTTCAGCAAAAAGTTCTAAATTCGGCCGAACCTCGAACAGTCAATGTTCAGGTCGAACCGAACCGTTCGATCATCCCTATTGAAGACTGCAGTCCACAAATGGTCACCATTAAATTTAACTGAACTTGAGAAGTTCTGTAAAGAAGAGTGGGCAAATGTTGCAACGTCTAGATGTTCAAAGTTAGTAGAGACATATCCCAACAGACTAAAGGCTGTAAATAAAGCAAAAAGTGGTTCACCAAAATACTGACACAAGGGGGTGATTGTTTTCCAACTCAGTGATTGTTTTTTTGAATTGTTTTTTATTTTTTTCTAAAATGTTGATGTTATATCTTTTACTTGGATGTTACACTGTGCACTGAGTAAGTACAGCTGGATAAAACAAAAGCTGTTTCTGTCTTCATTTCAGGCTGCAAAGCAACAAATTGTGATTATTACATTGTACGTCGTAAATATTGTTTAGTTTATTATTTGTAAATATTATTTAACCCTATCAATAACTGTAAATGGCAAATTAAACTTCTTATTTTGTCCAAGAATCCTCAGATCTAGGTTTGTTTATGCAATCACTGAATAGTGATTGACATGTATTGATATATACACATATAGAAACATTCCAGACATCAGTGATCAGTGTGATCAGTGTTATACATAGTTACATTGGTCCAGCTTGGACCTATGTACTGTAACTATGTATATGACATGCCTGGCTGATGCTTCTGTAAGCTGAACACCATTGCTGAGTGGCCAGCCTGATAAATTGTGATCACAGGTCGTCAACTTCTCAGCAATGGCGCTCTTCAGAGAATGTTTTGCATTTTCTGAATGAGTGCAAAGAGTTCTCTGAATAGATGGAGAGCGTGACATCGCCGCACCTCTCCACCTTATTTAAATAGAGAATGCCTAGCATTTATTCAGAAAAGGGGACAACTTTCTGTATTTACAATGCAGGAGAACAGCCGCTTGGTGCAAGACCCAGGAGCAAACAGAAATCACTGGAGTAGCGGTGTCGATTTCAGTGATTTCCAGTTTTCATCAGCGTCAGCCAGGTATGTCATAAACATAGTTACATTGGTCCAAGCTGGACTAATGTAACTATGTATAGCATGCCGGGGCCTGTATTTTTTTATTAACCTACTTAACACTATAAGCAGTCAGGCTGCCTATATTTCAACTAATTGCCCTACTATTATTTTACTAAGACCTTCTACTCCTTCTTCCCTGAGATAACTGTTTGTTCTGAGAGAACTCAGCACTAACTTGATCAGCCTGTGGCAGTGTTGCATGTGTACACTGTCTTTCCCTCTCTGCTTTTTGGCCTATAGGAAACCTCCTCCAACTGCTCGCCTGATCGTTCAGCATCACGGTACTTTCCAGTCTTTGGTCTTTCTTGCTACACTGCTTGCTTGGGCCTTAACTCTTTCTGATTGGTTGCTTACCATAATCAGTGCAACGTCTGCTAACAGTTGTTTGAGATCAGTCCCTCTGCTATGAGTGACCCCGCTTCTCTACTATTTCTGGGAGTGTTTTTGAGATGTGTTGCTGCCATCAATTTTGAAATTATTTTATTTTTTTCCTAAAATGTTTTCTATTTTCTATTGTGAAAAAAATATGTTTTTTTGAGATTTACAAATCATTGTCAATTAGATCAAATTCAGAAACCCTTCAGAGACTGTATTCAATCGACCTATTGATGAATGTCACATTCCCAATATTCTTGCAAATCTAAATCATGCAGTATGTGTCACTTTGGGCATAAAGAGTCATTCTGATTATCCAGATAAATGGTCTTATAAGGCTTCTTCAGATGCCAAGAACTTCTTCTTACCCTACCCACCTTGTGTGGGAAAATTAATCATTTCTGTTCTTACGTTATCATGTGACACAGCTTTTTTTTCCATGAAAATAAGTTTTCAGGACACGTGGTCCTTATCCTGTGAACCTTCTAGTCTTCAACTTGATTAGACTTCAACCTTCTACTGTGAATTGTGAATTGTAAGCTGTCGAATATCATTGTTATTTCTCTTCTTGCAGACACTTTGGTTTGTGAAACCATGTCTGATTGGATCACATCTTTTAATAGTAATTCCTTTTATTTAGATCATAACTCTTGGCAGGGATTTTTTTTCTTTCAAAGAATAGGTGCAGGAACTCAACCATTCCCCCGAAGGGGGGGGGGAAGAAACTGCCACATCAAACAGTGGGTGCGGCCAAATTGCACTGACAGTGGGAGGGTCTTAAAAGGGGCTGAACATTCTAAGAGTGCAATATGTACAGAGTGCAGAGTTCAGGAGTGCACCACATACAGAATATAGGGTTCTGGAGTAAACATTTCAGGAGTGTGCTACATGCATAGTGCAGGGTGCAGGAGTGGAGAGTTCAGGAATATGCTACGTATAGAGTGGAGAGATCAGGAATATGCTACGTACAGAGTGAAGAGATCAGGAATATGCTACGTACGGAGTGGAGAGATCAGGAATATGCTACGTACAGAGTGGAGAGATCAGGATAGACTATGTACAGAGTGAAGCAGTGCACTAATTCAATGGTGTATTTTGGTTTTGTGCTGCCCTAGGCAAGACTAAAATTGGGCGCCCCCCCCTTCCGACTCCTATGTAAATTTGCCTGACTCCTTCCTTTTTAAGGGATGTGACTCCGTCCAAAATGTAAGGACTCCAAGTCCCAGCATGAACCCCTGAGATCTCACGAGGAGGGGGTAAGAGAGGGTTGGAGAGAGGGGGGTGGGTGAGGGAGGGAGAGAGATGGGGGGATGAGAGAGAGAGAGGGGGGTGGGTGAGGTAGGGAGTGGGAGAGAGGGGGGAGAGAGAAAGAGAGGGGGTGAGGGGGGTAAGAGACGAGGGGTTGAGAGACGGGGGTGTCAGAGAGAGGGGGGGTGTGAGAGAGAGAGGGAGTGTGAGAGAGGTGAGAGAAAGGAGGTGGGAGAGGCGGCTCTAGCAACCAGTGGCCAAAAGAGTCTCAGGTGGAGGGGGGCGACTTTTTTGCTGCCCCCCTACAAAGTGCCGCCCTAGGCCTGGGCCTTGTTGGCCTAGGCCAAAATACAGCACTGCACTAATTCCAGATTGCAGTATTCAGGACTGTGTTACATACAAAGTGAAGAGTTCAGGAGTGTACTAGGTCCAGATTGCAGGGTTCAGGAGTGGGCTGCATATAGAGTGCAAAGAACCCTTTTCACCCTAAATTTTCCCCTTCCCTCAGTACAGTAGCTTTAGTGGGTCCTGGGGAGAACCTAGGCTGGAACTGCTGTCTGTCAGCCAGAATCCAACACTAAAGCATCCAGCATTTCAGCTCATGGACTTTTGATGCTGCTACAGATCACTCCACTAGCAATTTAAGTAAACCATGTGTGTGTAAAATTATAGCTTTAAAAGGGAAACAAAGCTCTTTTAAAGTAAAATGTATGTGCTCACCTTGAGTTTACCACTCTGGTACATTACATAAAAGTCACACTAACATTATCAGCATTTTAATGAGTAGTACACATGGTATGGGTAAGATATTCTGTCCTTCGGTCCTGCTGCCACCCCTCCATTGCATTTGCCAGCAATCCTGGCTTTCAAAAGACATCAGGGAGTTGCTATGCAAATACAAGAGCTATCTCAGCAGCTGCTGTCAAAAAACTAACCTTGCGCATTGTTTATAAAAACTCTTCGAACTGGAAATGTGAGATACAAAGTAACACTGTTAATTGTATGTATACTGTTTCAATCATCTGAAGATCAAAGGGAAAAGCTCTGATCTGCATATGATGTCAGTTGAATCAACCTGTCAAGTAAGGTTTACACTAATGTGGCTGCAATGTGATCCAATTTTCAGTGCGATTATGTAGTGCAACTTGGTTGCATTTTTAATGTGATTCTAATGTCTCTGCATTTTTTTGGTGTCACATGTCTACTGTGACATAAATTAAAGGGGTCCTCTTCCTTTTTACTTTCTTGTTTGTCTGTGTTGTGTGGTAGTTAGGCAGTCATGTCATCTCTGTTGTTGGTCATGTCAGCACTGCAGTCGTTACAGCTACTGCCGAAGTGTTGACTGCAAAAAGAGGAAGAGAAAACATAGACACTGGAAACATCCAGTTATTGCAAAAAGGGATGTTCTGGGTCGTGTATAAAATCCTCCATGCATGAGGGGAAAAGTTTTTCAAATATACACCCATGTCAATAAAAAGGGGTGTACTATGCTTATACTCATTAGATGTGTTTAAGGTGAAATGTGTCTTGGGATATACATATATACAGTATCTTACAAAAGTGAGTACACCCCTCGCATTTTTGGAAATATTTTATTATATCCTTTCATGTGACAATACTGAAGAAATTACACTTTGCTACAATGTGAAGTAGTGAGTGTACAGCTTGTATAACAGTGTAAATTTGCTTTCCCCTCAAAATAACTCAACACACAGCCATTAATGTCTAAACCGCTGGCAACACAAGTGAGTTCACCCGTAAGTGAAAATGTCAAAATTGGGCCCAAAGTGCCAATAATTTGTGTGACCACAATTATTTTCCAGCACTGCCTTAACCCTCTTGGGCTTGGAGTTTACCAGAGCTTCACAGGTTGCCACTGGAGTCCTCTTCCACTCCTCCATGACGACATCACGGAGCTGTTGAATGTTAGAGACCTTGTGCTCATCCACCCTCCATTTAGGGATGCCGCACAAATGCTCAATAGGGTTTAGGTCTAGAGATATGCTTGGCCAGTCCATCACCTTTAACCTCAGCTTCTTTAGCAAGACAGTGGTCGTCTTGGAGGTGTGTTTGGGGTCGTTATCATTTTGGAATACTGCCCTGCATCCCAGTCTCTGAAGGGAGGGGATCATGCTCTGCTTCAGTATGTCACAGTACATGTTGACATTCAATGGATCCCTGGATAAACTGTAGCTCCCCAGTGCCGGCAGCACTCAGGCAGCCCCAGACCATGACACTCCCACCACCATGCTTGACTCTAGGCAAGACACACTTGTCTTTGTACTCCTCACCTGGTTGCCGCCACACACGCTTGTCACCAACTGAACCAAATAAGTTTATCTTGGTCTCATCAGACCACAGGATATGGTTCCAATAATCAATTTCCTTAGTCTGCTTGTCTTCAGAAAACTGTTTTCAGGCTTTCTTGTGCACCCTCTTTAGAAGAGGCTTCCTCCTGGGACGACAGCCATGCAGACCAATTTGATGCAGTGTGGTCCGAGCACTGACAGGCTGACCCCCAACCCCTGTAACCTCTGCAGCAATGCTGGCAGCACTCATACATTTATTTCCCAAAGACAACCTCTGGATATGAGGCTGAGCATGTGCACTCAACTTCTTTGGTTAACCATGGCGAGGTCTGTTCTGTGTGGAACCTGTACTGTTAAACCGCTGTATGGTCTTGACCACCATGCTGCAGCTCAGTTTCAGGGTCTTGCCAATCTTCTTATAGCCTAGGCCATCTTTATGTAGAGCAACTATTATTTTTTTTCAGATCCTCAGAGAGTTTTTTTGCCATGAGGTGCCATGTTGAACTTCCAGTGACCAGTATGAGAGAGTGAGAGCGATAACACCACATTTAACACACCTGCTCCCCATTCACACCTGAGACCTTGTAACAATAACAAGTCACATGACATCGGAGAGGAAAAATAGCTAATTGGGCCCAATTTGGACATTTTCACTTAAGGGTGTACTCACTTTTGTTGCAAACAGTTTAGACAAAATTAGCTGTGTGCTGAGTTATTTTGAGGGGGCAGAAAATTTACACTGTTATACAAGCTGTACACTCACTACTTTGTAGCACATTGTAGCAAAGTTTCATTTCTCAAATACAATTTTTCTAATATGTAACTAAACATGCCCCATGCAACTACATTTTGTTGGATCATTGCTATTTCATACTAAAAGGTGCTTGATAATCAGGTGTTGTTGGGAGGTTTTCATCCACAACAAGATCTACTTAAGCCTCGTACACACGCAACGATTGTTGGCCGACCGATCGGCCGTCTTTTGTCCAGTGTTGTTGTGTTGGTTGAAATGTGCTCTAGACTGCACACAAATTTTTTCGGCCAACAACAACCAACTTCAGAAGTGATGTCATGTGCTGGTTTACTTTCTGTGTGTTTTTTCTTCTCTGAGCATGCCCAGTCTTGCTCATCTGTTTTTTGTCTGCCGAAATCTGTACTGACTGACGAACAATCGGCCGTTCTGCTGACGGCCAACAAAAATTTTATAGCATGCACACCATATTTTTTTTTGGCCGAAAAGTCACAGTTGGTTGTCGGAAGCATCATACTAACAAGCCTACAATCGGCCGATTGGACGTTGGCCGACAATTTACGGCCAACAATCTGTGCGTGTGTACAGGGCTTCTCTGTCTAAACGCTGTTGTTCAGCCACCACCCTGGAGCAAGGCATAGATTAAAGTCCATGGGCTAGTACTTGCTAATTGACATTACAAATGACCTTACTGAGCTCAACCAAACTAGACTCTATCTGCAGTCTGTTTGATCTAATGCGATGGTTTTGATATGTCCAATTAAACTACATTTTCATTAGTAAAAAATATAAAATTAAAGCTTTTTTTTTAACTCTTGAAATCATAACATGGGCCACATTAAAAATCACATTGCCTGATTTGAAACATGACCATGTACACACACTCAGCATATACATGGCATACACTGCACTCGCCAATTTGTCGGCAACAAAGAACATTTTTGCTGCCAGCACTTGCATCCCAGGCTCTGAAAATGCTATCAAGGGTCAACCTGTTAATTAAAGTGATTGTGAGGCTGGGTTCACACTCGGGAGAATTAGATGCAGGTTTCCCTGCATCCAATTCGCATGTCAGGAGCCTGTGTCTGGCTCTCAATGGAGTGGGACAGCTGCGGAGCGGTTTTCAGGAAATTCTGACCTGAAATGGTGAACGGGACACACCAGGCCTCCTGCTGCGAGCTGCTCCACAATCCAGTGTGAACCCAACCTAAAGGTTCAAATTTTTCTAAAATACTGCACAGAGCAGCCCCAAACTCCTTTTCTGGGGTCCCCTGCTGGCACTTGTAGCTCCTCCTCAATTTTGAGCACTTCCATAGCAAGCTTGGTATGGGGCACTTGTGCAGGCTTAATCCCGAGCTGGACTGTGGGCATCCATTGACCCTTCTAACAGGATTTGATTGACAGCAGCAGGAGCCAATGTCTGTTGAGGATGGAGAGCAGCAAGGCTGTAGGGAACAGCAAAGCTGCTCTCGGGCACAGCACTGGATCAGGTTCGAACTTTGGGGGGGGGGGGGTCTGATCACAAACATTTTTTACCTTAATGCAGATACACCATAATTTTAGCCGTGCCAGACTGCATGTATGTATGTATGTAAAGATGGTCATCCTGCCTTTGAAGGGGTTTACTTAGATCTAGGCTCATTTGGACAAAACTGACCAAAAGTCAGTGCAAGGGGTGACCATTTCCTTTTTGGTAAAATAATAAACTTGAAATGTAAATGGTCTTTACTTTAATATGGGCTATGAATTTAAAAAGTACCTCAATTTTTATTATCATAGAGTAAAGAAGAGTTACAACCTCGGGCATGTTTTTTTGTTTGTTTGTTTCCCACTGGAGAGATTTCCCTTCACTTCCTGTCACATTGCCACAACAGGAAGGGCAAGGAAATCCCTCCAAAGTGAGGGAACTCCCTGGTGATCTCCAGGGTTACCAGAACGAATGTCCCCATTGGAAGTTTTCCTCTATATCCCTGTTCTTGTTACCACCTAAAATTTGGGATATTCTTTCACATTTGTTTTCAGTTATGATGGTCAATAGGACAACTTGGGGGGGGGGGGGGCATGAATATCTCTAACAGACAAGCTGTAGTACAGATGACAAGTGTTTAAATCCCTCTCCATTCCATATATTAAAAAAAAAAAACCTTTTAGCTTTCTTTTTACTTTAACTATTTACATGCCTGGGATGTACTTAAAGCAAAACTACACTGCATCTGAGCACCTCAATCCATATTTAAATATTCAAAGCAAACTCGCCCCTCCATTCATGTCTCCATGTTTTATTTTGCTGAGAAACCCCCTAGCATTTCAGGTCGTAGTCATCTTTAGCAAGGGGATTTACATCTTGGAATCCATCTGCCATGCTCAGCTGAGAAAACCCTTCCTCCTTTTCCTGAAGACTCCTAGGATGTATGACATCATTTGCCTAGGCCTGGAAACCAGGAAGTAACTGAAGAAATGTAAAAAAAAGTTTAAACAAGTAAATATGATATGTTTTCCTATCTATTGGCAAATGCTGGCATATGCTGATTGACAGAGTGAGGTTCCACTTAAATGAAGATAGTTTAATGAAAGTATGAGCAAAAGCACGGAGCTGTGTTTTGTAACTAATACATACATCTGGGAATACAGCACACAAATCAGAAATAAAACAAAGCTGTGGATAATATATAACATTTCCATTCTGGAGTGGTACACATTTCCTTATGTTTCACAGAACTGCACTGATGCAATAACAGCTTATATATATTATATATGTATTGATATATCAAGGCTAGAAGGGATTTATAAGGTTATGTATATTATAATATATATATATATATATATATATATATATATATATATATATATATATATATATATATATATATATTTATTATATATATATATATATATATATATATTGATATATCCAGGCTAGAAGGGATTTATAAAGTTGTTAACAAACATTTGGCAATTACTTTTGCAGAAAAAGGGTTAAAGACCTCTCAAGACTGCACTGCTGTGGGTATCCAGGTGGCAAAGAGATGCAAACCTAGCATTATGCTGAATAAAAGCTATTTTTAGAGCCACAAATTTTAAAAGGTTCATCAGTTGGCAAACTACTTTATGCATAAATATTGCTGATGTTCCCTCTGCATTTCTCCATCCAGCAAACATCAGACAATCAATAGGTTAAAATGTGATCCTCATTTGCCAACAGGTAATCCTTTGGATTATACACACTCAGCATTGTTCACCTTTAGAACTCAAAGGATTAACATAAGGATACTCATTCTTGTTCTCCCAAGGCTTGTGAGCCTAGCATGCAGCCTAAATGTTAAATGTATAATTGATTTCGTCCTTGGTTTGTGTAGAGGAGACCAATTGCTATCTAAATTTCAGAATGAGGTCAAAACTAAATCACCAATTTTACGCAAGGACATACCTTATACTGACTGCGCTGAACACCAAAATCAACACAAGGCTATCTGACCTCTCAGTCTTCATCTTAAATAACCCTAGGGCACAGAGACAGAGGTGTCTCAGCACAGCCCTGGGCACCTGCATGCAGGTACGGATTTTGTAACAGACAAGGACATTGGAATCAGTGAACTGCGTTTTACTTAAGTCAAGGTTGTCTGCTAGTTATAAATATCCTGAAAGCTCTGCAGTTGGAAACCCCTGCTTTAAATTCTAAATCTTTACTAAACTAAGCTATGTACAGTGGGGAAAATAATTTTTTGATCCCCTGCAAATTTTGTAAGTTTTCCCACTTACAAAAAATGAAGGGTCTAAAATTTTTATCATAGGTGTATTTTAAATGATAGAGACAGAATATCAACCAAAAATCCAGAACAAACACATGATACCAATGTTATAAATTGAGTTGCACTTCAGTGAGTAAAATAAGTATTTGATTCCAAAGCAAAACATGACTTGGTACTTGGTGGCAAGACCCTTGTTGGCAAACACAGAGGTAAGATGCTTCTTGTAGTTGGTTGCCAGGTTTGCACACATCTCAGGAGGGATTTTGGTCCACTCTTCTTTACAGATCTTCTCTAAACCCTTAAGGTTTCTTGGCTGTCACTTGGCAACTCGAAGTTTCAGCTTCCACCATAAGTTTTTAAAGGATTAAGGTCTGGGGACTGGCTAGGCCCATCCATGACCTTAAAGCGGAGTTCTTCCCAAAAGTGGAACTTCCACTTTAAGAACTTCTCACCCCCTTACTTTCCACATTTGGGGGGGGGGGGGGGTAGCCGCCTAGGAGGCTCAAGTGGAAGTTCTCCTCTCCCCCTCCCTCCCTGCAATCTTCTAGGACATGTCACAGGTCCCAGAAGATTGCCCAGCCTCTGGGGAAGCACAGCGTGCCTCGTGTATATGCAGTGCATCCCAGGCTGTGAAGCCACAAGCTGTCACAGCCGGGTCCCAACACTTGTGATGCTGGGTTCAGGGAGAAGCGAGAGAGAGGAGCAAGGCTTTGGGTGGTTGCATGGCTGGACCGTGGGACAGGTGAGTGTGTGTTTATTGGAAGTCAGCAGCTACTCTTTTTGTAGCTGCTGACTTTTAATAAACCTAAAAATGACTGGAACTCCGCTTTAATGTGCTTCTTCTTGAGACACTCCTTTGTCGCCTTGGCGTATGTTTTGGGTCATTGTTATGCTTAAAGACCCATCCATGACCCATCTTCAGTGTACTGGCTGAGGGAAGAAGGTTCCCATCCAAGATTTTACAATACATGGCCCCGTCCCTCAATGTGGCAAAGTTAGTCAGTACCTTTAGCAGAGAAACAGCCCCAAAGCATAATATTTCTACCTCTGTGCTTGACTGTAGGGGTGGTGTTCTTAGGGTCACAGTCAGCATTTTTTTACCTCCAAACACGGCGAGTCCCCCTCCTCAAGAAGGCACATCTACAGTCATGTTAACCACTTTACCACCGGAGGATTTTGCTGTCTTACCTCCAGGCCACTTTTTGCGATTCGGCACTGTGCGACTTTAACTGACAATTGCGTGGACATGCAACGCCGTACCCAAACTAAATTTACGTCCTTTTTTTCTCACAAACAGAGCTTTCTTTTGGTGGTATTTGATCACCTCTGTGCTTTTTATTTTTTGCGATATTAATAAAAAAATGCAAAAATTTTGAAAAAATAAGAATATTTTTCTACTTTGACAGTTAAAAAATATCCAATATATTCAATTTTTGTCATGTATTTAGGCCAAAATGTATTTAACTACATGTCTTTGACAAAAAAATTCTCTACTTTAACAGACAATTGCACGGTCATGCAACGCTGTACTCAAATAAAATTTATGTTTTTTACCCACAAACAGAGCTTTCTTTTGGTGGTATTTGATCACCTGTGCGATTTTTACTTTTTGCTCTATAAACAAAAAAAGAGCGTCAATTTTGAAAAAATAACAATATTTTTCACATTTTGTTATATGAAATTCCCCCCCAAAAAAATGTAAAAATCAAAATTTTTTATCATTTTAGGCCAATTTGTTTTCTGCTACATATTTTTGGTAAAAAAATCACAAAAAGCGTATTTTGATTGGTTTGCGCAAAAGTTATTGCGTTTACTAACTAAGGGAAAGATTTTTGTCATTTTTATTGTTTTTTTTTTTAACGAGTAAAGGCGGCAATCTGCGATTTTTTTTGCGGGACTGCGACATTGCGGCGGATGGATCGGACCCTTGACTGACATTTTTGACACTTTTGGGGGTACCAGTGACATTACTACAGTAATCAGTGCTATACATATGCACTGTTACTGTAAAAATGACACTGGCGGGGAAGGGGTTAATTTTTATTGGAGAGGGAGGGGTTAATGTATGCCTGGTGCTTACTAACGTGTGTGGGGGGAGGGGACTGAGTGACACAGGGACAGATCGCAGGTTCAGCTATGCTGAACCCTGCAATCTGACCCTGCCTGTCACTTAGGAGATCCGCACGCTTTGTTTACACAAGCGGGCGGATTTTCACACAAGATCCCCGGCGATCGGGGAAGAGCGGCGGTGATCACTGGCCCGACTCCCGCTGTAACTGAATACAGCGGGAGCGAGTCTCCGGCGGCGCGCGCGTGACGCCCACAAGGGGAGGAGTCCAGCGACGTAGTTCTACGCCGCTGGACGGGAACGAGCCACTTTGCCGCAGTACAGTAAATGTGACTGGTCGGCAAGTGGTTAATGAACATCTAAATGATTAAGAAAAGGACTGGGAGAAAGTGCTGTGGTCAGATGAGACCAAAATTTAGCTCTTTGGCATTAACTTGACTCGCCATGTTTTCGATCATATGTTATTTAGTTCTGTTTGTAATATCCTGCTTTAAAAAAATGAATAAATAAACAAACCTTGAAATGTATTTTTCGTTCCATTTATTCAGTTTTTTTGCCCCCTCCCCACTTTATACTGTGTCTGCACCTTAACCACAGATCTTTGCAGTAACACAGTCAACATTTAATTGTTTAAAGCAAAAATACTGTATAGGTGTTATCTAGGCTTTTGAATCCTATTTTGCAAAGTCGATAAATGCCCTATATACAAGCCCAAGGGCCTATACATTACCTTGAATTCAGATCCCTGTGTTTTGAGATTCACTGAAGCAACCTGCAGGAAAATACTTCTCCTTTGCTTTCTGCATTGGCTAGGGACTGGCAATCTCTGTAAGGCAAATTTCCAACGTACGTAGACTGGATCTAGTGGGATACCACCATAAGCTCTGTTACTTTTCGATAATGTTTTCTTGCTCTTATCCAAACCCCTATTTCACTGCTAGATTTATTAACAAGCTACAAAATGTTGGAAAAATTTCAGGCGTGTACATCAACATATGCCTAGCTTTAAATATAAACTTTCTGTAGGAACTCCACTGCCAGCTCCAAAACTTCTTTCTTTTCCATTGAGAATCTATCTGACTGCAATACCTGGGGGTTTACATCATGCCCTTACTGTATATAAAACACAGTGACAACCTCATTGTCATTTTCTATGCACCTGTAACAGTAGGAAGTATTTGGGCAGGATTATGTCTCTTTATGCCTCTGTCCAGGTCTTACCTTGCCTTCCTGTTGGCAGCCATCTTGGACATGTGCAGACTGCTTTCTCTTATAAACAGGCTTGCATCATCCATTGCCTGCTGCCTGGACATTGCTCAGTGAGGATGTTGCACACCTGACTATTTATATCACCTGATGACTTGCAGTTCTTGCCCTTGTGTTTGTGCTCCAAGGTGCATCACTGCTAGCAGTCTTCTGTTCTCCGTGTTCCTCCATGCATAACCTGGCTTGGCTGATGACTTTCCTGGCTCTCGATCCCGCATTGGCTTGCGCCCCAGGATCTGCAGACAACCAAGCATCAGCTGACTACCTGCATCTGGACTCAACCCCAGCTTGGATGACTACCCACTTCTGGACTTGACCCCAGCTGTTATTGATTTTGCTCCTCTCTCTTGCTGTACGTTTATTGTTGTTGCTATAATAAACTGCTTTATTTTACTTGCATCTTCATGTGGTCTGGTTTACTGCACCCTGACAGCCTCCTCTGGTAACTATAAGTAATAACCCAGCCCCCAACCCCTATGAAAAGGCAAGTTTCGGAGGTGGGCAAAACAGAAACTGCATAAAATATACCATTTGATTAAAATCAAGGGTAAATAAACTTCACCTCTCTACAACAACAAAACCTCCCACTCCCCCCTCCTTTAACATTTTTCAATACCCTCAAATAAATAGTTTAAACTCTTAAACCCTGAACTTATACAAAAAAACATGTATCTAGATGATTTCCTCTAAGGTAATTCATTCTAAAGTATAATTCATTGTTAGAAGGCTAACCCCCTCTCCCCCTCTCCTATATGCCCTGCAATAAGAGATGGACATCTGTACACCCATAGGACTAGAAGGTTGGAAACAAATTTGGTCTACCACTGTGTATTGATCTGCTGTTGTCTCCACAATCAAAGAAAATTACAAATTGCATGTGCTGTAGTATATGGCACCCTGTATCCTTCTGAATTCCTCCCTAACATCCTTGACATGTGCCAGAATCTGCCATCACAGGGCACACTGCAAGACTTTTGGTGGGAGTTCTACAAATATAAAACAGCATTAAATCCTAAATTAAGAATGTAATATATTGCAGTTTACTGGTAACTAACCACTTGGCGCCCGCGCTATAGCTGAAAGAAGGCTACAGCGCGGGCCTAAAATGCCGGGAGGGCGTACATGAACGTCCTCCCGTTCTCCTGCTGCCCGCATGCCCCCTGGGACATGCAGATGGCGTGCTCCCATGATCGCTGAGTCTTTGGGACTTGACTGATCACTAATTGTGGTAAAGGGTCAAACACAGCAGGCCCTTTACCACATGATTAGGTGTCAGCCAATGACAGCTGATCGTGGAAGTAATCAGAAGCCAATTATCGGCTTTCTTTTTTTCTCACGCTGTCAAAGTCAAGAACAGAAGAAAGCCTTTAACTGGCTTCTGTTAGAGGGACATTGGTCCATTTAGTGCCCTCCAGTCCTGCTTATCAGTGCTCTCAATTGCTGCTAATCAGTACCCACTGGTGCCATCTATCAGTGTCCATCAGTACTGCTACTCACTGCCCACAGTGCCACCTATTAGTGCCCATCAGTGCTGCCAATCAGTATCTATCATTGCCTCATAATCAGTGTAAATTATCAGTGCTGCCTATAAGTGCCCATCAGTGCCACCTATCAGTGCCCATCTGTGCTGCCAATCAATGCCTATTACATCATCAGTGTCACTTATCAGTGCTGCCCATCAGTGCCACCTATCAGTGCCTATCAGTGCCCATCAGTGCCGCCTATCAGTGCCACCTATCAGTGCCCATGAGCGCTGCTTATCAGTGCCACCTCTCCATGCTGCCTATCAAGGCCCATAAGTGCCACCCATCAGTGCAGCCTCATCAGTGCCTCCCGATCGGTGCCCACCAGTGCCACCTCATCGGCGGTGCCACCTATCAGTGCCCATCAGTGCAACCTATCAGTCAAAAAGCCTAATGAAAGATAACCAGTAAAATCGCCACATCTAATAATTGGTGAGCTGCAATTTAATATTTTTTGTTTTTGGGTTTAGATTGTTTGTAAAGGGAAAAAAAACATGTCATGTTTAAATGCTCTGTGCACAGAGCAGCCCAAATCCTCCTATTCTAAATGTTATTTACAAAGAACCCAAAGAGCCTACTCTGAATCTGAAGGCCCCTGATAACCAACAGACAATTTTGTCTCCTGCCTTTCATATTCATAGCAGCTAAACAAGTCCTGGCAAAAGCTTGGTGATCAGTCTCACTAATTATCACACAGGTAAATAGAAAATGTCATGGTTTTTAATTAACAAAAACTTAGTGGCTCAAGAATTCAATGCATCAATTTATTTTCAAAATTTTTGGGAATCTTAGATTTCATATTCTCTTCCTTACCACGTTGATCACTCTTTACTTACCACCTGCTTAGTAATAGTGTCAGAATTCTGATCTAAGTACTGAATGCCTGGTCACCAGGCCCAGACTGGGACAAAAAATAGGCCCGGGTATTTTAGACTGAGCAGCACGGGCTTCACTGCCCATCACCGTGGAGCTTGATTGGCATTTGCCATTGAACACCAGAATTGGCAGGTCTGCCACTGGCGCCCTGCGCTTTTCACAGATGAGAGCAGGTTCACCCTGAGCATAAGTGACAGATGTGAAAGGGCCCGGAGAAGCAGTGAAGAAAGTTATGCTGCCTGTACCATCATTCAGCATGACTGGTTTGGTGGTGGGTCGGTGATGGTCTGGGGAGAAATATCCATGGAGGCTAGAAAATAGCACCCTGACTGCCCTTAGGTATGGGGATGAAATCATTGGACCCATTATCAAACCCTACGCTGGTGCAGTGGGTCCTGGGTTCCTCCTGGTGCACGACAATGTCTGGTCTCATGTGTATGCAGCCAGTTCCTGGAAGATTAAGGAATTGATACCATTGAATGGCCCCCACACGCGCCTGATCTAAATCCAATAGAACACCTCTGGGACATTATGTTTTGGTCCATTCGACGTCGCCAGGTTGCACCTCAATCTGCTCAGGAGCTCACTGAAGCCCTGGTCCAGATCTGGGAGGAATCACCCCAGAACACCATCTGTCGTCTCATTAGGAGCATGCCCTGACGTTGTCAGGCATGCATAAAAGCACGTGTGGGCCATACAATCTACTGAGTACCATTTTGAGTTGCTGCAATGAAATTTCAACAAAATAGAGAAGCCTGCTGCATTATTTTTTCACTTTGATTTTCGGGGTGTCTTTGAATTGAGCCCACTGCAGGTTGATAATTTTAATTTCCATGTATATATATATATATTGTGACAGGAAGTCAGGTAAATCTGTGGATGTTGTCACAGACAGGAGATACACTTCTGCTTGGGTTAGACAATTCACCAATTACTATAGGGTGTCGGCTGAAAAGGTAGCCAGGACGGCTTAAGGAAGTTGAAAGGCCTTCAGCTGTTAGGAATGAGGAAGTTAAGGCCTCTATAATTGGTCCAAAGGAAGTCTATTGATTGCTGCCTCCTGACGCTGTGTGAGCTGGGGAGAGGAGGACAGTCAGATGTGTTCCTCCCGATGCTGTGTGAGCCTGGGAGAAGGATTGCTGCCTCCTGACGCTGTGTGAAGCTGGTGAGAGGAGGACAGTCAGATGTGTGCCTCCCGACGCTGTGTGAGCATGGGAGAAGACCTCCTGGAGCGATGTGCGCTGAGGAGGGTAAAAAGTGTGAAGACTACTCAAGGTGAGGTCTGGACTATTTCTATGTGAAAAGAAATAAATGATCTGTTTGCTATGTGAAGAGACAAGCAAAGGAATGTGTTCTATGTGAAGAGTAAAGGGACATGTTCAATGGACATTTGTTGTGTGAAGAAAAACATGGACTATTGAGTGTCTGCTGTAGGATCAGCAAAGTTTGCCCAACAGTAGGTTGGAGACAGACTCCGTAGGTAGGTTCCTGTATGTGAGAAAGTAGCCACCCACAGTGGTAAGGATTTATTTTGTGTTTTATTTTTATTTTGATGTTTTGAGGCTTGCACTTGTGTGAAGTAAATTGCAAGAATAAACCAAACTGTTTTTTGCAACTACTTCTCGGCTATCTCCCTGTGTAAACGCACCCCCCACCCCCAGGGGTCATTTCTTCTGTC
Source organism: Pelophylax lessonae (assembly GCF_965119305.1). Taxonomy (NCBI): domain Eukaryota; kingdom Metazoa; phylum Chordata; class Amphibia; order Anura; family Ranidae; genus Pelophylax; species Pelophylax lessonae. The sequence goes on along the minus strand of NC_138775.1, from coordinate 129,664,390 downwards.
ACTTACACGCAGAGCTTGCACCAGTTTCAATCGGTATGGCATCAGAAGCAAAGGTTTGTCTTAAAGGAGTTGTAAAGTCCGAAGATTTTTTAACTTAATGCATTCTATGCATTACGATGAAAAGCCTTCTGTGTGCAGCAGCCTCCCCAGCACCCCCTAATACTTACCTGAGGTCCCTCCCTGTCCAGTGATGTCCACGAGTATCTCAGTCGACCAAGATTCTCCTTCCTGATAGGCTGAGACACAACAGTGGAACCATTGGCTCCCACAGCTGTCAATCAAAGTCATCTAGCCAATCAGGGGTAGAAAGAGGGTAGGGCCAGGTCGGGCATTCGTGTCTGAATGGACACAGGGAGATATGACTCGGCTCGGGTGCCCCCATAGCAAGCTGCTTGCTGTGGGGGCAATGAACAGGATGGAGGGGCCAGGAGCACAGAAGACGGACCCGAGAAGAGGAGGTTCCAGGCTTTTCTGTTCAAATCCACTACACAGAGCAGATAATTTACAATCACTTTAACACACGTCAAACAGTTGTATGAGTGGTCTCAAATTCTAACAGACCTGTGCGGGCTTCGCTGAAAAGCCTTTTGAATTCATTGCCCATTTTCCTCTGAAGTGCATGGTCGCCCTTGACTCTTAGGCCCCTTTCACACACTGTAGTTCGTCGGCGGACTCCGTTTTTCTCAGCGGGGGGATCGATCCCTCGATCCCCCGCTGAGCAGGTGTTTGGCAGATGTGTCTCCGCTCTGGGTGCGGAGACAGAGCTGTCAGGTCCCCATTCTTCTCTATGGGGAAATCGAATGAGAATGGACCGTCTATCCGTTCTCATCCGATCCGCCAGACGGATGGAAAATAGGGTTTCCATACGTCCGGATTTGACAGATCGGATGTCAGCGGACATGTTTCCGCTGACATCCGATGCCCCATAGAGATGCATGGGGCATCCATTCAGATCCGTCTTCTGTGAAAGATGCCTTACCCTTACATAAACACCCTGATACTTCAAATTGTTTATACCAACGATAAATGTTCTTTGCCACTGGTGGATCAATCACGAAACGCTGTCATGCTAAATTGGAGAACTTAAAATGCCTTTTGTTGCAAAGACACCATCTTCTTAACAATTGAGCACTAGTAGTGGTATCCAGCGGCTGTCATTTGAAATTCTGGGTCATGCCCGTTTAAGTAGTACAAGTTTCATTGATTGGAGGTTCATCACTGCACAGATATAAGGTTTTAAAGAAGGGTCATTCTTTTTGAAAAGCACTGTATATTCACTATTACATCTGTAAGCTGTAATATCTCACATAGTTTAGGCTTATTATTTAATTTATATATTTGGTCAAACTGGTTGAAATATTTTTTTTGCTGCACAAAAGGGGTGTGGGTAAAAAGGTTTAACATACAGTGGGTACGGAAAGTATTCAGACCCCCTTAAATTTTTCACTCTTTGTTATATTGCAGCCATTTGCTAAAATCATTTA